>NW_027419534.1:0-9405 GCF_009905375.1 Apium graveolens | reverse complement strand
TTCACTAGATAAGACATTAATCAATGAGTCTTTTCCCGATGAGCAGCTATTTGGAGTGCAAGAGGAAGAACCGTAGTTTGCAGACATTGTGAACTACCTTGTGAGTAATATCATGCCTCCCGACTTTTCGTACGCTCAAAGGAAGAAGTTTCTGCATGAAGTGAAGTGGTATATGTGGGATGAGCCGTTTCTTTTCGACAAGGAGCTGACAAAATCATTAGGAGATGTATTCCTTATATCGAAATGGGGGGATCTTGCAAGATTGCCACTCAACGGATTATGGAGGACATTTCAGTTTCGGGTTATCTAATTAGTGTCATCACTGTAACACCCCCAAATCCGGGGTGGGGATCCGGGTTGTCACGAGTTCCATTTCCCTTAATAACACCCAATCTTAATAAACAATCAACTACTCCGTACTGTGACCCCACAATAAACACACACACCACAAGTATAGTCTCAGAGATGAATATCCAAAAATAACCACGAGTCATTTTATTCCACAATTATATGCCATTACACCTTAAAGGGTTTCTGAATAAATTTACATTCTTTTCCATTATTACAATTCATAAAGATACATAATTCTGGTACATCAAAAGTTGAAAGCCTAGCCTATGGTAGAACTACCTCAGCTACAGCGACATCAACGCCTATAGGAAACTGCGGAACGTTTCCTATCCGCTCGCGAATTGGGAGCTTGGTCCTGTTCATCTTGTCTATCTGATTGTGTAATGAAAGAAGAAAGCAAGGGTGAGCAACAAGCCCACCGAAATAGTATGTATAATAATTTACAATATATGAGCATTCTCATAGTACTCAAGAAAGTCTTGGTTAAGAAGAAATGAACAAAGTTGAATCTTAACGTGACCAAGTCGCAAAATATTCAGTATATACATATATACTTTTCAAAATCTTTGAAATACTCTTCCAGGCATAATATACACAGAGTTCCAATT
Organism: Apium graveolens; assembly: GCF_009905375.1. Classification (NCBI taxonomy): domain Eukaryota; kingdom Viridiplantae; phylum Streptophyta; class Magnoliopsida; order Apiales; family Apiaceae; genus Apium; species Apium graveolens. The sequence goes on along the minus strand of NW_027419534.1, from coordinate 8,446 downwards.
TATAAATATATAAAAATATCGTTGCAAGGTGATCATATATCTAACCTTGTCTCAACGTTCTTCTGAAAACCTTTGTCATTCATAAGATAATCATTAACTAGATATAAGTTGAAAAGATGAAGTTACAAGATACTCTAATATATTAATCTTTTCCGAATACTACTTGAACTACCACCATTCAAGTTATAATTAGTTCATCCCATAGATGAAGCTACACGACAAAACTTGTATATAATTAATCTTTGAAATATCATCAAAATGAAATGAAGTTACGAGATACTTCATTTGATGAAAACATCATTTTGAAAACTCGACCCTGCCAAACACTTAACAATCGCCCAGCCGTAGCCTTTCTATCGAAGTGCTCTGGGTAGTGTTGCAGAAATATCCAATTGGATGATAACTCATTACGGGAGTTTTCCGCGCCAGGAAGACCACTTACGATGATCAGTCGTAGTAGTGCAACCCCACCATTTTCTACATATAGAGGAGAACCTGTCGGATTTATTTGTCAAACCGAACACTGGACTCTAAGGAATGGACCGTCTTAGTGGAACTTCCAGGCCATTTGGGCCAAAAAATAAGGATGGGCCGGCGCCACTCGACCACTACGCCACTCCTAGTTCAGATGAAATCCATGATTCTGAACATAAAGCTTGTCCCCCCTTTCCCCAAGTAGAAACTTGTTGATACGGTTCCACCAAGAAGTCGTATCTAGTTGGAAAGGAAAACTCACCGATATTTCCCAGGCGATGCCTGTTAATGGATTAACTTGTTCCAAGAATTTTACTTCCCGAGTGTTGGGTAAGTAATCAAAAACTCTTTGATCAATATAGCAACCTTGTTGCGAATATAAAACACACCACAGAGCCGGATCCCTCAGGTTTGAGCGAGTATTTAAATCTCCTTCGAAAGGAAGATCTTAAATATAAAATGAGTTTTGGGATCCGCTCTAATCTTTTAAAAATCATTTTGAAGACTCGAAAACATTTTAAAAATGTTTGGAGTAATGCTGATTTAAAGAAATAAATCAGTCCCGATATATTAGAAAATATCTGAATATTATTATTTAAATAATATTCCCATAAGGATAATCCTTATAAAAATAATCGAAGTAGAAGTTTTAAAACTCATACTTGAAATGAATAATAATTAACCAAAGATATACTTTTACGAAAGTACGATCTTTATTTGAATAATCGAAAATAAGTTTGATTATCGAAACATTATTCTTTAATAAAATAAAGAATATTATTTAATAAATAAGCAGAGTCATAAGTCCTCAAATGAATATTCAAAATAATATTCATTAAATAAAATAAACGGAGTCTTAAGTCCTCGAATGAATATTCAAAATAATATTCATTAATATGAATAACGAAGTCATAAGCCCTTGAATGAATATTCAAAATAATATTAATTAATAAAAATGAAGTTATCGAATAAACCTTATTCGATTCATAGTTTGAAAACTATATCTATATATATAATATACTTGGGAACATCGACTCCCGGTTTTAGAAAATGTTCACCTTTGGGTTCCCTATACTAATGGTATACGCAATTACTGCTTATCTCTAGCATAGGTATTATGCAACTAATAAGCATTTGAATCAACAGATATATATCAAGATTACGAAACAGACATGCATATATACCATATCACATGCTCCAATATATCGCAAGATTTGCTAATAACCATCATGCATCTATCACAAGATAATGCATATACATATATACACACAACAACAGTATAAGGGTAGAAAACTTGTCTGAGCGACTGGGGGTGGTAAAAGGCCTGGGATGAGTCTGGTAACCTATAAACAACATATAAGTTAGAATTAAACAAAAGTCGCTTAAGAATCTAGACTTTAACCAATTAGACTCTAACACTTACTTTTGCGCTTAACGATTCACTTACGTTGCTCGAGTACCCTCGGCTCCACATTTGTAATAAATTAACCATTAAGAATTTAAAGCGATTCTTTCGCGAGTACCTTACCAATTGTCTAATCCACATAACATAATTGTTTCATACCCAATTAGTCAAAGTCCTTAAGAAAAGTTTCAAAGTAAGGCGAGGGGTAATGGTTCGGTCGCGAAATGCCGTTACTTAAAACGGTCGTTTCTCCTAAACCGTATATCGGATTCAAGCGAACCACATATCAAAACGAAGCTCGTAACATGAACTATCTAATCATGGCAATGGTCAAAACCTAACAGTGAGTTCACGGGTCCTAATTTTAAGAACAAAAACAGTCTAGGGTAATCGGACATTACGACGGCTATGTTATGCGATTACCAAATTTTATCCTACTCCAAATCATCCACAAATCAACCACAATTCATCCATACAACCAAACTCCATCTCTACATACTACAACAGCCCCAACAACTCAATATTTCCAAATTATACTACTTCCCAATCATGAACTAAAAGCTTACTTAAGTTCTTTAACTAATCAACAAGATTTACAACTCCAAAACACATCACAAAACCAACACATCTCTAAATACATAATAATCAAGCTTCTCATGAACCATTCCAAACACAAAAACTCTAAATATACAAAAGTAGGGCTAGGGTATGAGATTATACTTCCTTGGTGAGTAAAAGTAACTAAGGAGCTTGGAATCACCTTGAAAGTCCTTACCAAAGCTTAATCTAAACAAAAACTCAAGAACAAAATTTTAAGTTCTTGAAAAACACTATTCACCAAGAACTTTGATGAATTGATTAGCTATGTTAAACATGGAATCTTGAGCTTAAAGTTATGGCTCATCTAAGTTATGAATTATGGAAGCTAAAGAAACAAACCTCTTGAATTATGAAGGTGTGTAGCTGATTTTTGAAAATATTCCTTTGCTTTTCATGGAAAAACCGAGAGCAATAGATGGGGGAAGAAGAGAAATGATTGTTTTGGTTGCTTTGATTTTGGTGTTTGTGAAATGAATACTTGGCGGAGATTGCTTTGATAAAGTGATGACATCACTTGGGAGACCTCACCTCCAAGCCATATGTCTTTCCCTTAAGGTTGATGATGTCACCTTCTCTTTAACCACTTGTTTTAGCTTTTCTTGGAAGTCCTTCCCATTCTACTTGTATGTGCTTGTCCCTTGGTCGTTTATCTGTTTATTGTGAGCTTAACTCTGTTCTCTTCGTTGTTTGAGGGATTACATCCGGGTTTTTTACTTGGGTTCCCTAAATCTTTCTCAATATCTTATAATCCTTTAATGATCCTTCTTATAATCCTTGAATTTAAATCCCTTTAATCATGTTACCTTATACTCAATTCTTTCGGTATCTGGTGGATTTTCGGGAAAAATCAAAGTGTTCGGATTTGGATTCTGACGATCTTTACATACACTTATATACCACATAGAGTACTAATAATATCTCAGAAGATCAATAAAAGAACCCCTACATAGTGTGGTATGAAAAGTTTTCTTATTCAGCATAATCGGCAAAATCACTATTCATAAGGGTTACAAAAATTCCAAAAATTGGGGTTATTACAGTCTCCCTCCTTAAAAGGATTCCGTCCCGAATCAGATAGAAAATGAATAGGGATACTCTCTTAGCATTGCACTTTCTAACTCTCAAGTAATTTTCCCATTGTGGTTCTACCATCAAACTCTAACTAGTTTGATAACCCTTCTCCTAAGCACTTGTTCCTTTTCAATCTATAACCCTTCCTTGCTCCATATAGGTTACGTCGGGTTGCATGTCTATGCGCTCATATGCCCTATTTGTCTGGCATCCGAATTATACTTCCTTAATATTGATCGTGGAACACGTGCTTAGGAGAAGGGTTATCAAACTAGTTAGAGTTGATGGTAGAACCACAATGTGGGAAAATTACTTGAGAGTTAGAAAGTGCAATGCTAAGAGAGTATCCCTATTCATTTTCTATCTGATTCCGGGACGGAATCCTTTTAAGGAGGGAGACTGTAATAACCCCAATTTTGGAATTTTTGTAACCCTTATGAATAGTGATTTTGCCGATATGCTGAATAAGAAAACTTTTCATACCACACTATGTAGGGGTTCTTTTATTGATCTTCTGAGATATTATTAGTACTCTATGTGGTATAAGTGTATGTAAAGATCGTCAGAATCCAAATCCGAACACTTTGATTTTTCCCGAAAATCCACCAGATACCGAAAGAATTGAGTATAAGGTAACATGATTAAAGGGATTTAAATTCAAGGATTATAAGAGAGGATCATTAAAGGATTATAAGATATTGAGAAAGATTTAGGGGAACCCAAGTAAAAAACCCGGATGTAATCCCTCAAACAACGAAAGAGAACAGAGTTAAGCTCACAATAAAACAGATAAACGACCAAGGGACAAGCACATACAAGTAGAATGGGAAGGAACTTCCAAGAAAAGCTAAAACAAGTGGTTAAAAGAGAAGGTGACATCATCAAACCTTAAGGGAAAGACATATGGCTTGGAGGTGAGGTCATCCAAGTGATGTCATCACTTTATCAAAGCAATCTCCGCCAAGTATTCATTTCACAAACACCAAAATCAAAAGCAACCAAAACAAACTCATTTCTCTTCTTCCCCCATCTATTGCTCTCGGTTTTTCCATGAAAAGCAAAGGAATATTTTCAAAAATCAAGCTACACACCTTCATAATTCAAGAGGTTTGTTTCTTTAGCTTCCATAATTCATAACTTAGATGAGCCATAACTTTAAGCTCAAGATTCCATGTTTAACATAGCTAATCAATTCATCAAAGTTCTTGGTGAATAGTGTTTTTCAAGAACTTAAAATTTTGTTCTTGAGTTTTGTTTAGATTAAGCTTTGGTAAGGACTTTCAAGGGTGATTCCAAGCTCCTTAGTTACTTTTACTCACCAAGGAAGGTATAATCTCATACCCTAGCCCTACTTTTGTATATTTAGAGTTTTTGTGTTTGGAATGGTTCATGAGAAGCTTGATTATTATGTATTTAGAGATGTGTTGGTTTTGTGATGTGTTTGGAGTTGTAAATCTTGTTGATTAGTTAAAGAACTTAAGTAAGCTTTTAGTTCATGATTGGGAAGTAGTATAAATTTGGAAATATTGAGTTGTTGGGGCTGTTGTAGTATTGTAGAGATGGAGTTTGGTTGTATGGATGAATTGTGGTTGATTTGTGGATGATTTGGAGTAGGATAAAATTTGGTAATCGCATAACATAGCCGTCGTAATGTCCGATTACCCTAGACTGTTTTTGTTCTTAAAATTAGGACCCGTGAACTCACTGTTAGGTTTTGACCATTGCCATGATTAGATAGTTCATGTTACGAGCTTCGTTTTGATATGTGGTTCGCTTGAATCCGATATACGGTTTAGGAGAAACGACCGTTTTAAGTAACGGCATTTCGCGACCGAACCATTACCCCTCGCCTTACTTTGAAACTTTTCTTAAGGACTTTGACTAATTGGGGTATGAAACAATTATGTTATGTGGATTAGACAATTGGTAAGGTACTCGCGAAAGAATCGCTTTAAAATTCTTAATGGTTAATTTATTACAAATGGTGGAGCCGAGGGTACTCGAGCAACGTAAGTGAATCGTTAAGCGCAAAAGTAAGTGTTAGAGTCTAATTGGTTAAAGTCTAGATTCTTAAGCGACTTTTGTTTAATTCTAACTTATATGTTGTTTATAGGTTACCAGACTCATCCCAGGCCTTTTACCACCCCCAGTCGCTCAGACAAGTTTTCTACCCGTTATACTGTTGTTGTGATGTATATGTATATGCATTATCTTGTGATAGATGCATGATGGTTATTAGCAAATCTTGCGATATATTGGAGCATGTGATATGGTATATATGCATGTCTGTTTCGTAATCTTGATATATATCTGTTGATTCAAATGCTTATTAGTTGCATAATACCTATGCTAGAGATAAGCAGTAATTGCGTATACCATTAGTATAGGGAACCCAAAGGTGAACATTTTCTAAAACCGGGAGTCGATGTTCCCAAGTATATTATATATATAGATATAGTTTTCAAAACTATGAATCGAATAAGGTTTATTCGATAACTTCATTTTTATTAATTAATATTATTTTGAATATTCATTCAAGGGCTTATGACTTCGTTATTCATATTAATGAATATTATTTTGAATATTCATTCGAGGACTTAAGACTCCGTTTATTTTATTTAATGAATATTATTTTGAATATTCATTTGAGGACTTATGACTGCTTATTTATTAAATAATATTCTTTATTTTATTAAAGAATAATGTTTCGATAATCAAACTTATTTTCGATTATTCAAATAAAGATCGTACTTTCGTAAAAGTATATCTTTGGTTAATTATTATTCATTTCAAGTATGAGTTTTAAAACTTCTACTTCGATTATTTTTATAAGGATTATCCTTATGGGAATATTATTTAAATAATAATATTCAGATATTTTCTAATATATCGGGACTGATTTATTTCTTTAAATCAGCATTACTCCAAACATTTTTAAAAATGTTTTCGAGTCTTCAAAATGATTTTTAAAAGATTAGAGCGGATCCCAAAACTCATTTTATATTTAAGATCTTCCTTTCGAAGGAGATTTAAATACTCGCTCAAAACCTGAGGGATCCGGCTCTGTGGTGTGTTTTATATTCGCAACAAGGTTGCTATATTGATCAAAGAGTTTTTGATTACTTACCCAACACTCGGGAAGTAAAATTCTTGGAACAAGTTAATCCATTAACAGGCATCGCCTGGGAAATATCGGTGAGTTTTCCTTTCCAACTAGATACGACTTCTTGGTGGAACCGTATCAACAAGTTTCTACTTGGGGAAAGGGGGGACAAGCTTTATGTTTCAGAATCATGGATTTCATCTGAACTAGGAGTGGCGTAAGTGGTCGAGTGGCGCCGGCCCATCCTTTATTGGCCCAAATGGCCTGGAAGTTCCACTAAGACGGTCCATTCCTTAGGAGTCCAGTGTTCGGTTGACAAATAAATCCGACAGGTTCTCCTCTATATGTAGAAAATGGTGGGGTTGCACTACTACGACTGATCATCGTAAGTGGTCTTCCTGGCGCGGAAAACTCCCGTAATGAGTTCATCATCCAATTGGATATTTCTGCAACACTACCCAGAGCACTTCGATAGAAAGGCTACGGCTGGGCGATTGTTAAGTGTTGGCAGGGTCGAGTTTTCAAAATGATGTTTTCATCAAATGAAGTATCTCGTAACTTCATTTCATTTTGATGATATTTCAAAGATTAATTATATACAAGTTTTGTCGTGTAGCTTCATCTGGGATGAACTAATTATAACTTGAATGGTGGTAGTTCAAGTAGTATTCGGAAAAGATATAAGTATTAGAGTATCTTGTAACTTCATCTTTTCAACTTATATCTAGTTAATGATTATCTTATGAATGACAAAGGTTTTCAGAAGAACGTTGAGACAAGGTTAGATATATGAGATCACCTTGCAACGATATTTTATATTTATAAATTGGAACTCTGTGTATATTATGCCTGGAAGAGTATTTCAAAGATTTTGAAAAGTATATATGTATATACTGAATATTTTGCGACTTGGTCACGTTAAGATATCAACTTTGTTCATTTCTTCTTAACCAAGACTTTCTTGAGTACTATGAGAATGCTCATATATTGTAAATTATTATACATATTTCGGTGGGCTTGTTGCTCACCCTTGCTTTCTTCTTTCATTACACAACATCAGATAGACAAGATGAACAGGACCAAGCTCCCAATTCGCGAGCGGATAGGAAACGTTCCGCAGTTTCCTATAGGCGTTGATGTCGCTGTAGCTGAGGTAGTTACTACCAATAGGCTAGCTTTCAACTTTTGATGTACCAGAATTATGTATCTTTATGAATTGTAATAATGGAAAAGAAATGTAAATTTATTCAGAAACCCTTTTAAGGTGTAATGGCATATAATTGTGGAATAAAATGACTCGTGTTATTTTTGGATATTCATCTCTGAGACTATAACTTGTGGTGGTGTGTTATTGTGGGGTCACAGTACGAGTAGTTGATTGTTTATTAAGATTGGGTGTTATTAAGGGAAATGGAACTCGTGACAACCCGGATCCCCGACCCCGGATTTGGGGGTGTTACAGTGATGACACTAATTAGATAACCCGAAACTGATAATGTCCTCCATAATCCGTTGAGTGGCAATCTTGCAAGATCCCCCCATTTCGATATAAGGAATACATCTCCTAATGATTTTGTCAGCTCCTTGTCGAAAAAGAAACGGCTCATCCCACATATACCACTTCACTTCATGCAGAAACTTCTTCCTTTGAGCGTACGAAAAGTCGGGAGGCATGATATTACTCACAAGGTAGTTCACAATGTCTGCAAACTACGGTTCTTCCTCTTGCACTCCAAATAGCTGCTCATGGGAAAAGACTCATTGATTAATGTCTTATCTAGTGAAGTTGCACT
>NW_027419533.1:0-5799 GCF_009905375.1 Apium graveolens | reverse complement strand
AGGTACAAGAGGACGAAATTGAGCATTTAATCAAATATGCTACTGGAAGGGATAATTCAGGTCTCAAACAGTCCATTCTCAAGCCCGGTGTTGTTGATTACAAAGAAAAATGGCTCGTGGAGATTTGTGTTGACTACCGGGCACTTAATAAGGTCACCATCCCGAATAAATTTCCTATTTCCATCATTGACGAGTTGTTAGACGAGCTCCATGGATCACGGGTTTACTCCAAAATTGATCTCAAATCCGGGTATCACCAAATTAGAATGAAGGCAAAGGATACACCAAAAACGGCATTTCCCATGAAGGACTCTACGAATTCTTGGTGATGTCATTCGGGTTAACCAATGCCCCTGCAACTTTTCAAGGAACAATGAATGAGACATTCAAGCCTTTACTTCGCAAGTGCGTGCTAGTATTTTTTGACAACATTTTAATTTATAGCCCGAGTGAGCAAGACCATTTTAATTTGAGCATGTGAAATTGGTGTTAGAAATTCTGCAGCAAAACTCCTTTTACGCGAATGGGAAGAAATGTAAATTTGGGAAGGATAAAATCGCGTATTTGGGGCATGTTATCTCTCATGAAGGCGTGGCGGTAGATAATGAAAAAATCCAAGCTATGTTGAGTTGGCATGTACCGGGCAGCCTTAAGGAGTTAAAGGGTTTTTTGGGACTTACCAGATAATATCGGAAGTTCATACAGGGTTACGCCAATATTGCCTTGCCATTGACAGAACAACTAAAGAAAGATAATTTCAGTTGGTGTACTGCTGCCACACAAGCCTTCGAAAATCTGAAAGCCGCAATGGTGTCGACTCCGGTGTTATCAATACCGAACTTTTCGATCCCATTTACTGTTGAGGCTGATGCCTCGAGGTTTGGCATGGGGCTGTCCTTATGCAAAAAAAACATCCCATAGCCTTCTTTAGTGAAGTCCTTGGTCCGAGAGCTCGAATGAGATCAATTTATGAAAAAAAACTCATGGCAATTGTTTTGGCGGTTAAAAAATGGAGACATTTTTTGTTGAGTCGGAAGTTTGAGATTTGCAACGACCGGCAAAGTTTGAAATTTTTAATGGAACAACGGGAGGTAGGTTCGGAGTATCAACGTTGAGAAAGCAAGCTTATGGGGTATAATTTTGATATTCGATATAAACCCGGGGTTGTAAATAGAGTCGCTGATGCTCTCCCTCGGGAATAGGGCTGAGCAAAACCCAACCGAAACCGAAAAACCGAACCGAACCGTGCTAATTCGGTTCGGTTCGGTCCTATTTTTTTCAGAAATTCGGTCTATTCGGTCCGGACCGAATAGACCGAAATAAAATTCGGTTCGGTTCTTTTAACAAATATTCGGTCCGGACCGAATAGACCGAATAGACCAAATGATAAATGCTATATTTTCATATTATAAACATTTTACATATATCTTAAAAATTATAATCATAATTTTTAATTTTTAATTATATTCATGAACTATTAGAACTCTACATAGCACAATACTTTAATTATATTTTAAATTTTATAATTTATGATTTAATTTTTAATGCAATTTTCTTTTTGAAAATTTTTTCGGTCTATTCGGTCCAAAACCGGACCGAACCAAATTATTTCGGTTCGGTCCGGTCCATAATATAACTTCGGTCCGGTTCGGTCCAAGAAAAAATGACTATTCGGTTTTTCGGTCTATTCGGTTCGGTCCGGTTTTGGACCGAACCGACCGAATGCTCAGCCCTACTCGGGAATTTGTAGGCATGACGGAGTTGGGGACTGGTTTCGGTTTGTGGGTTAGAATGGGAGAAAATATAGCAACTCATTGAAGCTGACAAGCAGCTCAACCAGCTCCGAAAATGTATTGAAGCAGGGCAGACACCTCCACAAGGATATACCCTCGAACATGGGGTGCTACGATATAAGGGACGTATAGTGGTGCCTCAGAAATCAGTGCTGGTAGATTACCTGTTAAAAGAATACCATGACTCTCCCACGGGTGGCCATTCAGGCGAGTTTAAAACGTATCAAAGAATGGCCAGGAGTGGTTCTGGACTGGAATGCACATTACAATAGCGAAGTATGTACAAGCCTGTCAAGTTTGCCCCAAATTTTCCAACATAAAACATCTTCGCTTACACCGGCTGGATTATTGCAACCCCTCCCCATTACGAGTCGTGTGTGGGAAGATACTTCATTAGATTTCGTTGAAGGTTTGCCAAGATCCAAAGGGATCGATAGTATACAGTGTTAGTTGTCGTGGACAGATTAACGAAATATGGGCACTTTATTGGTCTTAAACATCCGTTTACCGCCCCATCTGTAGCTGAGATTTTTACAAAGGAAATTGTTCGATTACATGGCTACCCTTCCACCATAGTCTCAGATCGAGATAGAATTTTCATGAGTTTATTCTGGCGAGAGATATTCCGAGTTCGGGGCTCGTTGCTTCATTGCAGCACTGCCTATCATCCGCAATCGGACGGGCAACCTGAAGTGGTCAATAAGACATTGGAAAACTACCTTCGATGTTTCATCAATGGGCAACCAAAAACTGGGCAGACTGGCTCCATTGGGCAGAATACTGGTATAATACTGATGTGCATACATCTATTTAATACTCTCCGTTTCAAGCCTTGTATGGCAGCAGTGGGAACCTGGGAAGACAGCAGTGGCATCACTAGAGGAACAACTAATAGAGCGTGATGCACTATTAGATGATTTAAAAGGGCACCTCAGTAAAGCCCAGCAACGTATGAAGGTTCAAGAAGATGCTAAACGAAGGGAACTGGAGTTTTAAGCGGGGAATTGGTGTTCTTAACTATATCCTTATCGACAGCGGTCTTAGCTCACCGAAGCCACAACAAACTTGCTCCACGCTATTATGGGCCATTTCTAGTGATTCAACGAATTGGACAAGTCGCATACAAATTAGAGCTTCCAGCATCGTCTAAAATACACAATGTGTTTCACATCTCACAACTTAAGAAATGTGTTGGTACAGTCCCAGCAACATCAACTATTCTTCCGCACTTGACTGCAGATTTGGTTATGGAAGGTGAACCTGAAATGGTCATAGGTGTGCGCCAGGGCCCAGGAAAAGAACAAGGAAGAGAGGTGTTGCTTAAGTGGAAAGACATGCCGCAATGGGAAGCCACCTGGGAGGATGTTGACTTGGTGCAGCAGAGGTTTCCTGCATTCCGCCTTGAGGACAAGGTTGAAGTTTGGGTCCGGGGTAATGCAATAAACCAACACCAGACCCCTGTGTTGTGGACTTATGCTAGAAAAGGGAGGAAGGGCAAAACTGTCCAACAAGATATGAGTAAGGGTAATTTAGGAAAAGAGCTACAGGAGCTGGAGTTATAGGAGCAAAGGGGGAGAAATTAGGTATCCAGACATTAGTATTGAGTATTACTTACTTGGGAGAGCTCCAACCTCTCGAGCGTTGGAAGGCGAGGTCTAGTAGAGTCGCTTGCAATTTGCTAGATCGAGTCATATTTGCTACTTATTAACTTAATAGAAGCATCTGTTCTCAGTATTCCTTGTTCGATTGAATTATTGTGCATTAATCAGATTTAGATTCATCCAGTCTATGGCAGAATGATTAGTAGTAACAAAGATGATCTATGTTACCCGGACTCGGGTATGGGTGTCAGACACGGGTTCGTATCCAAGTGTCGGACTCGGTAATATTCTGAAAAATTTACATGTTTTCTGCCTAAAATAAGTGTCCAAGTGTCTATATCCATGTCCGAGTGTCGAGTGTCCGACACGGGTAATCGAAGCAAGATGAAGAGTCCGGGTAACTAAGAAGATGATCCAAATTAAAAATTTCAAAAATAAACAGACTATGTAAGTTGGTCACAATTGTAGTAACCATTCAATACAGGCACTAAATTAGGCATTGTATCTATATATATGTATATATATATAACCTTTTGTTAAATTTTAATATTCAAGTGATTGCTTTATGGCTTCCCTTCCATCACAAATAGAAATCATCTACTGCAAAATGTTTCATTTGGTCAATCACATGCAAGATGCCAAGACTATGCTCATTCATAAGTCCTGACTCTAATGTCAGTATATAGCCCATAATACCCAATATTTAACTGTTCATACCTCTGAAAACATCTAGGATGTAACTATCTTAACTATTAGGTAGGAAGTTTCAAATTATAAACGGGATTGAAAATTACGACAACTGAAGCAAAATTGAGACAAACCGAATGATTGAGAAAGCCTGCAACAGGAACTAAGCACGTTTGAAATCTTTCATCAGGGAACACAACTTTCATGCTGTTAGAATACCACAGCTCACACGCCCATAAGAAGTGTTCCCATGTGTATAAGTCTGGAGGAAATATATCAGGATGATCATGGTAAAGTGCAGGAAATAACTCGTCATATTGAGAGCGCAAGTGCTGCGAAAATATAAATGCACAAATATATAAGATAGCGAATTGGTAATCCTTTGATTCAAGATAAGATAGTCAAAAATCTAGGCTAAAGATAGTAATCCGTTCTTTTATCCTCTCCTCAAGATCATGAATGTCACAAGAATACAGTTGTTATAAAGTACTAAGAATAATAACCAAGTACAGTTTATGACCAAGGGAATCCACTTATTTTATATACATAGCGCTTCAAGCCACACAATTTTTTTGAGGCTTTGACCTTAGTTTTATAAAGAGAGGAGAATGATACTTTATCTAGGATTCCAGATCCACTCAGCCCTTGTTAAAATGTAAAATTTGCACACAGTAACCACACATAACACATACCTAGATCCATTAAAGTATTGTTTAAATTTTGACAAGAAAAAGGGGATTGAAAGAGTTGACTACCTCTTTAGCTTGCACTATTTCTTCTAGTAACAAGGTTCCATCTAACTCCAATAATGCATCAACTCCAAAGCTCAAGCCTGCAATTTAGAGTAGAATCACACTTTGCTTAATACAAGAAAGCCCTATTATTTCCTTTATTTCAGGCTTTCCATCTTTTCACCTGATGCCAACGAAAACATAATAGAATAAGGAAAAAGATAGCACATGTTTCAGATAAGGTGTAGCCGTGTAGGCAGAAGCATCTATACAGAGTATTATAGAGTATGTGTTCAATTCTTTATCTTGTTACAGTTCCCTTGAATGGCTTTGAAGCATTTTGAAGGACGATAAAATAACAATAAAGTACATCATTAAAAATAATAACAAGATGCACGTATAAGGAAATTGACAACAAAATACCGACCTGTATTAAATACAGCAGGAAGTGCGTCAAAGTAGAATTTAAAATTTGAGTCACGGTTGTGCTTCTCCTTCATACTCCATAATAACAACATTGTTTCAGAGGTAATGCCTTCGAATTTTTCCAATATAGGAAACTGCAACCAGGAAAAAGGATTTATAACAAGGAATGGTCATTAAACTGTTGGAATAAAGATACTTGACATATTGATTGGATGCTTTAGGTTACATGATTCTTCTAGGATAAAGTGTACCATGTCTGATTTATGCACGGCCTCCTCCGAGATAATAACAGTAACAGGGATCTCCAAAGCAATGTCTCCTGCTTTTAGATTTTCTCTGGCTATTGCGCCCCTTCCAGCTCCTTCAACATCTATAAAGCAAATAATGTCATGGCAGTAAACATTAAAAATTAAAAAATTAGCAACTTTTCCCAACTTAACACATAATTTATCTGTAAAATTAGTTTGACGAGTTCACTGGTGAGACAACAATGTTATCACAATGAAAAACTTACAAGCAATGTCCAGCTTTGTTTGAACACCTGCACCTTCACCCCATTGT
>NW_027419532.1:0-47558 GCF_009905375.1 Apium graveolens | reverse complement strand
ATGACATCAGAGCTACTTTCGAAAAAAATTTAATTCGTTTATGTGTTTAACTGTTTTCGATATATGCATGTACGTGATTCGCCATGATTTGATGTTGATATAATATGCTTATATATGTATGGTTTTGAATATATGATATTCATGTGAGTTGTATCATAAGATGATTATGTAATCTGTATATATACTGATATATACATGATTTATGTTAGTTCTAATTATGAGAATCATATTAGATACGGATTCTGAATTGGCTCCTGCAGATTTGCTGAAATCTGGGTCTGGTGTCCGATTTATGTAAACGAATAAACGAGCGTCTGAACCAAACTGATAGCAAAAGCTATCAACGACTCTGTAAGGCGTTTGACGTCGTTTACTGCCCGTAAACAGTGATTCTTATTTTTCTGATTTGATTCTGATTTTTGTCATATTTTTTTTTATGATTAGATCATGGATAATATGATATGTTAAGATCAGATTATGTGTTTTAACATGCTTTTATGTGTTATGAGCATGGTGGATGGTTATGGCCTTTCGACCTTAGTGTAATGGTTTTGATTTTGGTTTTAAATACGACTTGCATGTCGCCAATCTTTGTAATCATAAATCTCGAATGTAACTCGAGTTATTCTTGTAAGTTCATTAGATTAGTTTTACTTTCAATCATGTAATGTAATTGAAGACTCAAGAGGCTATCCAATGGAGGTGATACAAAGAAGAAGACGAGGCATACAAGAAGTTTAAACAAAGAAGAAGACCTTATGTAATAAGTAGTTGTATTTATTTCCATCACCATATTAGATTGACCTTGATCTTTATCATGAGCTTGATAAAGATCACATAGGATGGGGCCATAACCAACATATTTACTTTATTTCACTTTACATTTACTTGTTTATTTAATTTTATATATGATATATATGCCTATGTTTACCATGCGATGATAGATTTAGGTGAACTTAAATCAATATAAAGGCGTGCTCTAGAAATCTAGAATAGGAATCGTTTCTTGCCTTAACAATAAATATTATGAATACGATCATGAGATTCTTGTGTTTATGAAACACGTAATTGAATATGAATTTTCAATATTGAGAGAAAGGATGATTCTGTCAACAACAGATTTCTATCTGTAAGAAAGGGTTATTAAGTGATGCCTATTGACAATGCTCCACCCGATCTGGGAATCATCTGATTATCGATTATTGATTTGAAATATTTAATTTAAAAGGAAGAATCTCTTATAATATGATTATGATTGTAACGTAATATAATCCCTCTAAAATTAAATAATATCAAGTAGTAATTGGTCAATGACACAACGGGCTTGTGTCGGTCATAGCCTTCCAACATGGTAGAAAGTGGTTCTTATTTTTAAGTCATTGTCGTTTCGTGCTACATTCGAGGGCTTTGATTTCGAAATAAGAATACTTGTCTATTACATAGAGATGTGTACATTGAATTAGAATCTAAAGGTCGGTAGGTGCTACAGCCGTGGGCCGTTGGAGACTGATTCAATTATACGAAATGTTGGGTTAGACTTGACTTAGAATATTGAGTTTGTCGTGCCACAACCGTGACTCAATTATTCAAGAGGCTAAACTTATATTAGGGAATAACATAAGATGTAATTGATAAAAGTTGTCTGCCTATTGAACATCACATGACGTTTCGTGCCACAGCCGAGGTTGTGTGATGGAATGTAGGATCCCTATTTCCACTAGCATTATGAATGCTTAATTTTCACTTAGGGGGTTGAAAAAATTAGATAAACTAGTGGGAGACACTTATGAATAAAGACCCGATTCATATAGTGTTTTGAAATGAAATTGAATATTTGCTAAGTGTTGTTATGTGTTTATCATTTACAGATTTACTATATTCGTTATGTCTTCTGCATTATCATTCCGGAGCATACTAGATGCTCACAAGTTGACTGGTCCTAATGTAGCTGTTTGTTTTCACTATAACAAGTTAGGGCACTGGAAGAGGAACTACAAGGTTTACCTTGCAGAATTGAAGAAGAAGGGTAGTGAGACTACCACTTCTGATTCAGGCATATTCATGATCGAAGTTAATATGTCACTAGGTCAAATTTCTACTTGGGTATTAGATACCGCCTGTGGTTCTCATATTTGCAATTCATTGCAAGGACTAAAGGGAAGTAGGACTCTTGAAAAAGATGAGGTGATTCTACGTATGGGCAATGGAGCAAGGGTTGCGGCCATATCTGTAGGATCATTTAGTTTACATATGCCTACGGGCAAGACTATTATTTTGAATAATTGTTATTACGTTCCCTCTATTGTGAGGAATATTGTTTCTATTCCTATGTTGGATGTGGATGGTTTTTCATTTATTATTAAGAATAATGAATGTTCTATCCTTAGAGATAATGTTCTTTTTGGACGTGGCATTTTAAATAATGGTCTGTATATATGTGACGTAGAGCATGATTTACTTCAGATTGAACAAACTAATAAAAGAAAACGAGATGATGAAAATTTGATCTATTTATGGCACTTTAGGCTAGGTCATATTAGTGAAAATAGACTGCGGACATTGCATAGGAAGGGTTACTTGACCCCTTTGATTTTGAATCATATCCTACATGCGAGTCTTGTCTATTGGGTAAAATGACCAAATCTCCATTTAGTGGACATGGAGAGAGGGCTGCAAATTTGCTAGGATTGGTACACACAGATGTATGTGGACCAATGTCTACGTAAGCCATGGGTGGATTTTCATACTTGATTGCTTTCATAGATGATCGATCTAGATTCAGATATGTGTATTTGATGAAACACAAGTCTGAAGCCTTTGAAAAGTTCAAAGAATATAAGTATGAAGTGGAGAAACAAACCAAACATAGTATTATAACTCTTCGATCAGATCGAGGTGGTGAATACTTGAATGGAGAGTTTCTAGCTTATCTCAAAATAAATGGTATAGTCTCACAATGGACTCCTCCATATACTCCACAGTTGAATGGGGTATCTAAAAGGAGAAATCGAACTTTGTTAGACATGGTTCGGTCCATGATGAGCTATGTGAATCTTCCAGTATTCCTATGGGGTTATGCATTGGAAACCTCAGCATATTTACTGAATAAGGTGCCTTCCAAATCTGTTCCTCAAACACCATATGAGATATGGAAAGAAAGGAAACTGAGTCTTAAACACGTTAAGATTTGGGGATGTCCAGCTTATGTCAAGAAAGTTGACCCAGATAAGCTGGAATCTCGATCTGTAAAATGTAATTTTGTGGGATATCCTAAAGAGACTTTAGGGTATTACTTTTACACCGATCATCGGGTGTTTGTCTCCAGACATGCTACCTTCTTGGAAAAGCAGTTTATCGTTGAAGGAAACAGTGGGAGAAAAATTGAACTTAATGAAGTTCAAGAAGCACAAACTACTACAGATCAAGTGGAAACACCTGTTCAGACTGAACAACCTTCTGTGGAACAGCCCATTCGTAGGTCAGGGAGAGTGTCTCGCCAACCTGAGAGGTATTATGGCCTTGTCATTGAGAATGACAATGAGTTGTCAATCATTGATGATGACGACCCTGTGACCTATAATGAGGCTATGAGTAGTGTTGACTCAGTGAAATGGCATAGTGCCATGAAATTCGAAATGGAATCTATGTATACCAACCAAGTATGGACTCTGGTTGAGGCGCCTGAAGGTATTAAGCCTATTGGGTGCAAGTGGGTAAACAAAAGAAAGATTGAAGCAGATGGCCAGGTGGAGACCTATAAGGCCAGGCTCGTGGCAAAAGGATTTAAAAAAAGGCAAGGGATTGACTTTGATGAAACTTTTTTGCCTGTAGCCCTGTTAAAATCAATTCGGATTTTGCTTGCGATTGCTGCTTACTACGACTATGAGATCTGGCAAATGGACGTGAAAACGACCTTCCTCAATGGAAACTTGAGGAGGAAGTGTATATGACACAGCCAGAGGGTTTTCTTTTCAAGGGAAATGAACACCTAGTGTGTAAGCTGCTACGAACCATATATGGTTTAAGGCAAGCTTCTCGTTGATGGAACATCTGTTTTGATGAGACAATCAAAGAGTTTGGTTTTATCAAAAATATAGATGAACCATGTGTCTACAAGAAGGTTAGTGGGAGCGCGGTAACATTTCTTGTATTGTATGTGGATGACATACTTTTATAGGAAATGATATACCGATGCTAAAATCAGTCAAAGTATGGCTATCAAAGAACTTCACCATGAAGGACTTGGGAGAAGCATCCTACATTCTCGGTATGAAGATCTATAGAGATAGATCTAGAAGAATGATAGGTCTTACCCAGGGTACATACATCCAGAAAGTGCTTAAAAGGTTTAGCATGGAAAACTCCAAAAGAAGTCTCATACCGATGAGCCATGGAGTGTCCCTTTCCGAAAAAATGTCTCCTAAGACACCTGAGGAAAGAGAGCGTATGACTAAGATTCCTTATGCTTCAGCAATAGGATCAATCATATACACGGTGTTGTGTACAAGGCCTGATGTTGCTTATTCAATTAGTGTGACGAGCAGATATCGGTCCAATCGAGGTGAAGACTACTGGAAAGCAGTGAAAAACATCCTTAAGTACTTACGAAGGACTCGGGACATTTTCTTTCATTTTGGTGGTGAATCTGAGTTGAAAATAGAGGAGATGTCAACGTCGAGAGAGTTGACACACATAACAACGTAGCAGACCCACTCACAAAGCAATTTTCTCAGAGTCACTTTGATCGTCATAAAGGCAAGATGGGTATTAGATACCAGAGTGATTGGCTTTAGTACAAGGGGGAGATTGAAAGAGATATGTCCTAAGTCCAATCATGTATGAGGATTTAGGAATAACTTTTATGTAATCTGTTTTAATTTCATAGATATTAATAAAAGACTTGTTTTGTTTTTATTGCGGGCTCTATCTATTTAAATGTTTAAATAAGATATACCACAGTTTAGAGTAAAGCTTTTTATGGATTGTGATGAGATCATAATAATGAGACCTAAAAGATGATAACTCTAAACTTAAATAGTTCCTGGTCGTAGGATTACTAACTGGTAATTAATAATCCGCAAAGATCGGTACATACTATGCTTGCTTCATTATGAAGGATGTCTGTTCTCATAGACATTTGTGTGGTGACACTATAGCTAGTATGTAGGTGCTTATTATAGAATAAGTTCACTGAACATGACTCACACAGCTGAACAACTGATGGAGTTCACTCACGTATCAGCAGTTGTTCACATAGTGATAGTTGTACAAGTATCCTTAGACTTGAGGTCATCATAGTCATCTTGTGTACACTGAACTATGCTTTGGTTTAGTTCTTAGTCTCAGGGGACAATTATAAGGGCTCTACTAGGTATAGGAATTTGTACACGAAGATAGTGTATGATCAATAAAGGATCTACCCCGTCCAGTGTAGGAAGAGAATGTTCAATGCTGATCCACTTATGTTAGTTCAGGAATCTCTGGCCAGAGTGAATGAAATTAGAAAGGAGTTTCTAATTTACATTAAATAGAACTAAGCATAGTGAATGGGAAAGCAAGTGATTAAATAAGATAGGCTTGACACAAGTTCCATGCCTTGTATTTAATCGTGACATTGTAGGGTAGAAGGAATTAATTGTACGGTAACTACTCACTGAATAGGTTCTTGGTATTCTAAGCAGTGAATTCGTATTATCCGGATAGTCGCGATATGCTGAGAAGTATCCCTCACGATGTAGAATAAATATGATTAATTAATTAATCATATTTAATGAATTAGAGAATTTATATAAATAATGATAAAATACTTTTATTATTATTTATTTCAACTAGCGGCTTAATATTGAACCTACAGGGTCACACCATAAAAGAGAATGATTTAATGGTGGAGGAATTAATTAATAATGGCTGCTAATTATTTATTTATGAAATAAATAATTAATTGGCAAATTTAATAATTGATTAAATGAGATTTAATTGATTATAAATTAATTCAAAAAAGGTTCTTAATATTATTAATTAAGAATTTAATTTTTGGAAATTAAATCAAGTGAGAGAATTATTTCTAAAGAGTTTAGAAAAAGGATTAATAATTAAAAGGTATTTTAATTATTAGTGAGAATAATAAAGGGTTAATAATAATAATATTTTATGGGAAAATTTTCAGCTGAAAATTTTGCCTATAAATATACTATTATAAACCCTATTTTTGTCTCAACCAAAAAGATTTACAAAACCCTAATTCTCTCCATCTCCTCCTCCTTCATTACATCGTTTTCTTGGTGGATACCGGTGGAGTGCTTCACACTTGAGGAGCAGCTGCTAAGGATCTCCGTTCATCGTTCTTGGATCGCTATTAAAGACCTCCATCTTTCCATTAACGTAAAACTTCTTAAGGTAAACATACTGAACTACGAATTAAATATTATTTTTCGCATGGATCCTGCGGAGGGTTTCAGTTTTTTTTAAGATTAAATTTACGTTTTCGCTACATTTATGTGCTAAAAACCCTTCAAGATAAACCTATCAAGAATAAAGGAATGGTCTGGGCTCGGAGGAAGCGTCCACGGACCCCTTAGGGAGCGCCCAGTGTTATATAGCCGCGCGGGGTGGCCTCTCCGTAATGCGAAATGGATATTTATAATAAATTAGTAAGGAGGTTGCTCTCACAAGTAAAATAGAAAGTGAATAAAATACAAGGATTATACAATTAAAAAAGAGGAGCCCCAGAGGAGCTCTCACCTAGGCGTACGGAAGAGCCTCCAACCCCTTTCAGGGCACGCCCTGTGTAGAAAAAAGGGTGTCCGGGAGTCCGTCTTCCCAGAAAAAATATTAAAAGTGTCGTTCTATAGTCTTGCTAGTTTTCAATGTAGGGGAACAATTGTTAACACTTACTATTTACTTTGAGAGCCCTGTCTTTGTATTTGACAGGTTATCCTCATCGGGAGACTTTGGGGTTATCTCACACTTTGCACTTATACGCTTAGGGACACTTGTCCTTTAGTTTATTGGGTTATCCTCATCAGGGGGTAAGGATGCGCTTGAACATTTGCGGTAAGTCATGGCTACACATCCAGCTACGATCCATGAAGATAACGGTAATAGATGGGATATCCATCAGCCGGGGAGTTCTCTTATACGTGAAGTTCCAAAGTCGTAATCGAGCCTTAAGGCAAATCAATGTAACATAGTTGGGCACTCCTAAAGCAAATCAATGTTCGAGTTATGATAGGAAGTTGGTTCGACAACTCCTACTGGGCCACGGAATGAGAAGCCGAGTCCAACTAGATTTTTTGTTCCCCAAGAACTACGTGCGGCTTGATCCTCTATAAAAGGAGGTATGTAGGCACATAGTGAGGGTACGTATTTGAGAGTTCTAAGAAGACAAACATAAATCCTATAAATCTCTGCCGTTTCTTAAGCACAAATCAACAAATTCCGATAAAGGAGGTACGTAGGCGCATTCTAAGGGTACGTGTTTGAGAGCTCTGAGAAGGAAACATAAACCCTAACAATCTCAGCCATTCTTTAAAAACAAATCGACGCAATACAAATTTTTTCCAATCATCGACCATTGCTGTAGATCTTGATTTCGGCTGCGAATCTCAAATCTTTGTTAATCAAATGCCTCTATTAACATGTTATTTTTTCATTGTTAATGTGGATCA
Organism: Apium graveolens; assembly: GCF_009905375.1. Classification (NCBI taxonomy): domain Eukaryota; kingdom Viridiplantae; phylum Streptophyta; class Magnoliopsida; order Apiales; family Apiaceae; genus Apium; species Apium graveolens. The sequence goes on along the minus strand of NW_027419532.1, from coordinate 39,891 downwards.
TTAATCTCAAATAATATCATTTTGAACATTTATATCCTTAATTGTGATAATTAGGATAATTTCTTTTATTTTTATACTCACATTTGAAATAGATATCACTGTGAGACAAAACTATTTGTTTTCCTTGTATTTAGTATTGTTTTAAAAAATTTTCAACCATAACTAGAATAACGTGATTACTGCCTCTTAGGAGTTGGATTTATGAGTCAAAATTTCAAAGCGATAATTAAGTAAAGACTTGAATGTCTCCTGATTCTTATTAAATGTTTTGTTGCTCTCTTCCCAACAGTTGGAACCATGATTAGGATTGTCAAAAAAAATAAAAAAATCTAATCCGTATGAAATATCTGATATCCGTCTGAAATATCCGCATTCGTATCCGAGAAAAAATAAATATTGTCCACATTCGAAATAAAGCAGATATTATCTGTATCTGAATCCGGGTCAAAATTATATATATATAATAATAATTAAATAAAATATATGTATATAATTATATAAGTATTTATAATTCAAAATTCATTTCTTTCTCTTATAGTGTTTATGTCTGTATATTCATTAATATATATATATATATATATATAATATTCATATAAAATATATGCATATAATTATTAATTATACATAATGCAGAACTTATTTTATTAGTTTATAGTGTTTATGTGTGTGTATATTCATTAATATATATATACAAATTTTATATAATTGTAAAAATAATATATACACATATAAAAGTATCATTTTTAATATTTTAAAGATAACAAAATTAGATTGTTTTATTTTTTCTGAACAAGAAAAAATATTATTTCAAATTATCGTCTAGGTCTGTCAACAAAATCCAAAAAGTCCGAGCCGTCCGAAATATCTGTTTTCGTATCTGAGAAAAACAGATTTAATCTGTATCCGAAATAAAGTGAATACTATTCATTTCCAAATCCAATAACATTGGATACATATATAATTAGATTCGTATAACTCTCCGTACCATGATTACAATGATATATAAGCATATATATCATTTACAATACTATGTTAAGATTTTTGTTGTAATACTCGACAAAATAGATCACTAATTGCCTCGTGTATCATATATCATTTTTATTCTTCTTTATTTTTCTAAGAGATCAGTATTAAATTTCGAACTAATTCTGTCAGTGCTACGAGAATTTGAACTTGGTTTTTACCGGCTATAAGGTTCCTTAAATGTAATGTTAATGTAGCTACCTTTGAAGAACAAAGGTCATTAGGATTTGGAATGGTATTTTGTGATAATTTCGGTCAATTTGTTGCTGCTGATTTTTAGACCGATTTCAAAATTCTGGTAGATGCTCTAAGCTCGTAAAAAAAAATATTGCATAATTTGATACTTTGGTCGAACATTATAGATGTGTGTTCACGCAATGTAATGGCTTTTTTTGTGAAGTTCTTCTGCACGGACATTAATTTGGTGACTCATGTACTCGCCGGATCATGGACTTTATTTTTTCCTCAAACTGTGTGATTTAGTGTTCAGAGATTTGTTAACACTAACTTGTAAAAGATGTTAGTAATAATATTAATGCATAACATGTCTTTTCTCGAAAAAATAAGCAAAACAATTTTTGGGTACACTACACAACTCTAACAATTTTGATGCGTATTTAGAGTATCTCAAATAGACTAGTTAAATGAATCATTAAATTTAAAATATAAGAAATTAGACATAAATACCACTCAAAAAAGAAATTTGACATAAATATCACTCAAATAAACTAAATATTCACTCCTTACAAATTTGACATGCTCCTCTTCTCTCTTATAAGGAACCCTCTTGTCATCCGTTATTTCATTTTTATGAATAGTATATTCATTTCCCTCCATTTTTAATCCTCTTTTTATTCTTTTTCTCTCTTTCCTTCCATAAAACTACATAATTACTGCGAATTATTTCAATAATTTTTAATTATTTTTTGAATAACTTTATTTTTTAATTTGATAATTTTTTTTTATCGTAGGTAACCTGCAGCCGCTGCCCATCGGGTGCGCACTGGGTATACCATACGGGGTATATCCTACGAACTCACGCAATAGCCTGCAAAACACGTGAACCAATGTAAAAGTATTTAAAAGACAAACTCTGGCTTAGGAGGCATAATCATACGGATTCGAACATGTGATCAAGAGGATAGTTATCCCGTTTTTAACCAAGTGAGACAACCCTTGATATGATGAAAAATAAAATAAATATATTTATTTTATATTTTTAAATAATGATTATTTTTAAATAATGATTATTTACTTATTTTTAAATATGTAAGAATTGACATCTATTATATACTATTTAAATCTTTACATAAAAAAAAGTTCCCCGCAAGCCGTTCAATCGTTTTAAATTAATGTTTTGCGGAGAGCGGGTGTCTGGAACTGACTAATAATAAAATTCAATTTTTCTTTACAATAGTGTTTTGTTTCATGTATAATAAAATTCAATTCTTTTTTACAAAAGTGATTTGTTTTATGTATAAGATTTTAATTAATCAACATGAGTAAAAACCAAACATTAGTATCCAACTCATTTGGACCATATTCATCAATTTTCAATTTCGGAGCAAATTTTCAATTTGGACCAAAATCACATGTATACTATAACTTATATTAATTGGTAATGTTAATACATGAAACCGGAGAAAAATAGTAAGGTCCTATATTAATTATCTGAAAATGTATCTAACTCGGTCATTACAATATTAAGCTACAAATATATAAAACTTGTTTATATTAATCCAAGTCCTACTGATTTATTTAAAACTCATTGCCTCGAAAGGAAGACTTACTGAGAACCTCTTACAAAATTTGAAATACTGGTTCTTGTACAGTTTCAGATTATACTAAGCTGCAGGAGCATAGTCATATCCACCATCGTCGTCATCATCGCCTTCCTCTAATGTCACGGGATCATAATTATAGTAACTTGCATCCCCACCTTCTCTTATCAGAAAAGAAGATGCAGGGGGAGATTTATGCCCATCTGCATTCCTCCTGCACCAGCAGCTAATGTCTCCGAAAATCTGACTCATTTCTGTTAAGTAGCCCGTCCGTCTAAAATCCCCGACAGGATCTTATAAACTTCAAAAATATCTACGTGTTTATAAAAAGTTTGTATTGAAAAGGCGGTTGTGGTAGCTGTGATTTGAAATGCAGAGGGATGCTATGGTTATATAATGATACGGGACGGTGTCAGAATGGTACATACACAATTTAGCAACGAGAAGAGCGTGGAGATACGAATATAGAGTGTGGATTAGAGGGTGCTGCAATGTGGAGAAGCCACATATGAAATTGAAATAACCAGTCAGCAAATGTATATAGTGAAAGTTTATGTATAGCATCAAATTGTGGCGAGTGTTGAAGCTTTTTGGTGGTGCATAGTAGGGTCAGATTTTGTGTTTTGTGTGTTTGAACTTTTGGAAGTTTGGTTTTGGTGATCAAAGTGGGTACACGTATGTATAAATGCAGTTGTATGTGGCTTTTGTGATACGTAGACTTGGTTCTTATGTTTGAAATGTGTTGCCACTTGCCCAATTGGCTAGCATTGCGTTGTTTATTTGCCATGGTCTAAAAACAGTTCGAGCTTCTGTGGAAAGTTTTAGATAAGTTCTTTGGTAAAATAATTTGATGTAGATATCGGCAACCCATTACACAAAGATGATATTTTTTTTTCACACAATTCCAGTAGAAGCTTGATATTCCTGAATACATGTACTCAAATTACATAGTTGAGATTAGAGCTGAACAACAAAATTACCGAATCACAAAATTGGTCGGAATTAATAATATAATTACGACTGACGGCCAACATCGATCGTTATATGATTTTTACCGATCAATTGCTACTGCTACAGTCAAGATTATTTGACTTCTTGCTAATGTGGGCCCGACACGTGGCAGTAACTCGGGCCACTTAACGTAAAAATTCGATCAAAAAAGTAAATAGTGACCAGGCATAATCCGACCGTTTTGGTTTCAATTTGATCTAATAACGACGGTTTTGGCAGTTCGTTAAATGCCCCTTTCTTGTAGCCAAAAAGATAATTATAATCAGCTTGTATAACATCAACTAATTTGGTCCGAAAATCCTTTTTATCAGTGTTTGATGTATTGTTCAGGCTGCCACCAATAACAGTAACATATTTAATAAACCCTCCATCTTACAAAATATTTATATAAATCCATCAAATCTACTATACATAGTGAAATTAAAAGTTAATACACAGAATCGATAATCTGTATTAGAATGCAATCTGTAATTTTGTAACATACATTGAGTTGAATTTATGTTTGTCAATTTTAGAATCAAAATCGAGCCGATTATAATCAAATTGGCGTTTTTTAAACCGAACTGGAATAAGGGTTCCTGTTTCGATTTTGGAAATCAAAAATTTATGATTATCGTTTTGATTTTATCTGGAAATCGAGGCAAAATGTTCCATGCTCCCCCTAAATGAAATCTAAAGAATTTTTAATATGAATTCACTGTGAGCACATTGTAATTGCAGGGGGGTTTCTCTTTGAGTATGTTATTTAAAAAATCAACTTTAACACATCCAACCCAATAACACAATATCTAACCCTTAATGATCATTTTCTTTTCTAAGAGACTTGAAGTTCTAATTTTTTTCAAAAGTAAGCATTTAACTGATCACATATAATAAAAATAGATGGAACCTAGTACGTAAAAATAAATTTGTTCTTATTAATAAATATAAAGCAATATATAGTAATAATTATGAATGATGTCAAATTAATTTACAAATTACACCAAAAACTATCGTTGATATCAAATTTGAGTCTAATTTTTACATTATTATAGTGTTAGGTTATAGTTAATTTTATGTTAAAACTATGCTTCTTTATTGCACTAAATTATTATGGTAATGTTGAATTGAAGTTGTTTTAAAAATATTTTTTTCATCAAAGAAGGGTGAGAAATGTATACTCAAAGAACACACCATTTAAAGTATAATTTAAAATCGGGTAAAGTCGTCATCTAATATTCTAAGATTTGAAATGAGTGGGTTATTTAACATGACTCGGGATCAAAATTCACCTTTTAACATATAAATAGATTTTGAATGAAATGGACGCTAAACGAGTACGTCCGAATAAAATGGGCGTTAACCGAATCGTGATATTTTGTAACTGATAATAATATGTGGGATTTGACCCTATTCTGAAAAAAGTAATGCGACATTCTTTTGTGAGTTTATGGCAATTAAGCAACTGATAATGATTTTTCATAACTTGTCCATACATTTTATTATTCGATTTTGCGTATGATTGTTCGTATTTTACATGTTTTCTCCATGATCCGATTAGTAGTTGGAGTCTTATTCATGTGCTGCTGAAAAATCAATCAAACTTATTACCTCTGTGGCAAGCTAGTGTTATCCTCTTGCTTTATTAAGGAGGAGCTCAGCTGATCAAAACATTACCAAGCTGTAAAATGTGTGTATATATATAGTCTGAAGAAGATTATATCATATATATAGTCCGATAGAAACAGAAAAGCCTAGATTAATTAGTATACATAGGATGATATCCATTGCCATCGTTAATAAGATAGACATATCGTATTGTTAACGCAATGTAATTATGCAGCTGGAGCATAATCATAGCCACCATCGTCATCACCCTCAGATTCTGCAGGAGCATAATCATAAGGATCATATGAATTTGCAGCACCATCATAATTATCTGAATCTCCTTGGATGCCCTTGTCGCACCACCACATTCCGCTACCAATCTCGAAGAGAATAGACATTTTCTATAGATGTTCGAAAATGAAATCAAGCGAGAGTTCTCAAATTAATACTGCTACGTTGGTTTGTAGTGAGGTTCTTGGAGTGGTGTAAATAATTAGCAAACCATATTTATACTTATATAGACGCAAAAAGGTGACAGAATCAGAGTATTGAAATTGTTCGACACAAGTCAACCACAAGGGGAGTGTGGAGCTGTTTTGATTGGAGCGACTCAACGAGTGAGTCCATGTGTAAACCTGTTGTGGCCTTTCCACGTAGAAGATACACTGACAGGTCATATATAGCATGTACTAATATGATCTTCGAAAAGTATACAAGTATTTCTCCAAGTTTTAGGATGCCAAAGCCGTCTATAATGATAAATTAAACTCATCCTTAAACTAGAAGAGATATGAAGTATCACATTAACAAACGCAAATAATCCTTAAACTTTAACCCCCTCGACTCGGATCCTGGCTCCGTCATTGTCAATGTGGCTTAATTTTAACGAGATTTCTAGAAATTTAAGGTGGTCGTCTCTTCATTTCTCACAATGAAATATGTTACTTACAATTGTACAAATAAATATAAACACAATTTAAATAATCATCAAAAAAATTTCTTTTGTTTTAATTCAATCAAGTGCTCTAACTTCCCTTTTTTCAACCCTCACAAAAAATCGCTAATAAAAACTTTAGCAAAAAAATATATAGAAGAGCATACATCCCAATTATTGAAAAAATTCATAACCAACGTGATTATGGAGTGATTTGTCAATGGACGGCTTGTATAGCAAACTCTCTACAACTTTTCATAATGACCATATGTCATTATTTTAAAAATTCAAAAAACGTAGCCATTATTTTTAAAATAATTTTTAAAATACAACCGACATTCTACCAATTACGCTTTAAATATATTAGTTAATGGTGAAGATCAAACGTCTTGAGAATTTAAAATTTTGACCACAATTTTTAAAATTAATGTATAGTACGGCCAACTATTCGTAATTTATTCTAAAATAAATAAATAATCTTCTAACAGAAAATATATAACCAATCTTTTTCCCATCGCATCCTCTGTTCAAGATTCAAGTCTAATGACTCTCTCTCTCAAAATACAAATGAATAAATGAGCTAATTAAAACTTTGAAGGCAACGGATATCTTCTAAATTTGTTTGAATTTGTTTATTCTTCCCATTTCATTTCATTTTTTAATAGTCTCGTTAATCAACCTGGAGAGCAATCACAGCCATAGCGAACCGAAAAGGACATTCCGTAATTGCATTATAAGCTAATTCTCGGAAATTTTTGGCAAGAATATGAGCGGTCCGATTAGAAGAATGTTTAACAAAACTAATTTAAAAATTATCAAAATAGTAAACTAAAACACACATAAATTTGATAAATTAATATACTTATATAAAAAAGAAGAGGGGTGTCTAAGGCTGTTCACGAATCGAACCGAGCCGAGTTTTGATCAAATCGAACCAATTTTTTTCCTGACGAACGGAATCGAGCAAAGTTTTCTTAACAAACAAAAACTTATGTTCGAGTTCGAGTTCGTTAACTAATGTGCCAAAAACGAAATTGTTCGAGAACAAATACGAGCCGAGCCGAGTCGAGCTCAAGTAAAAATTCTGATAAAAAACTATTTGACTATTAAAATAGTAAATCAAATAAATTTATCTTAAAATACCAATACGAGACTAAACACTATAGTTAGATATACTTGTAAAATTACTAGTTAACTATTAACATATCAAATTAAATAAATTTATTTTTTCTTGAATTTTTTTTCTGATCACCAATATATATATATATATATATCTTGATGGGTTGGATCATTGAGATATAATTTAAAAGAAAAAACAATACATGAATCCAGACTAAACAAAAATTGGAAGTACTAGTAAAATCATTAGAAGATCAAACCAAACAATTTTATTTTTTTTCTGATTCTTTATCACATCACTAAAATATTTATATTCTTACATTCATATGATTTGATCATTAAGAAATATTTATAAAAAAATAGAAAAATATGCACAATAATCTAATATATAAAAAAATATTTTTTGAATGTTTTTCCAGCTGAACCGAGCCGAACTCGAGTCCAATTGAGCTGGGCCGAACTCGAGCCGCACATGCCAAAATCTCGGTTCGAACTCAGTTTTTTAACGAATACATTTTTGTGTTCGAGTTCGAGTTTGAGTATTTAACAGCCGAGCTGAATCGAGCCCTTAACGAGTCGAGCTCGAACTTGTTCAAGAACAACTCAATTTACAAAAAGCTCTAGTGACGCCTCTTAGATGGCTTCATTCTACTTTTCGAATTTTCTCAATTTTTTGAATTATAAAATATTAATAACTACAATTATCTTATATTATTGTATTAGCAGTAGCGTGATGGTCTAGGAGCCGAGTGACTAATAATAAAATTTAATTCTTCTTTACAAAAGTGACTGATAATAAAATTTAATTCTTCTTTACAAAATTATTTTGTTTTATGTATGTAGATTTTACGAATGTATTACTTATATTGATCGGAAATGTTAACGGTAGCGATTTCGGGATTTTGAAAATGAGGTACAAATTATAAAAGAAAAAGGTTATACACAAATAAAATTTACTCAAATGATCAAAAAACACTAATTTCTCCTACAAGTTTTCATCCACATAAAACAATTCTAAGTAATATTAAATTGTAAACGAATAAAAGGGGATGTTTACATCAAGAGAAGTTAGACAACAAGTGATTATATATCAAATATGTTATAGAGCGATAATAATTATTATAATAGTTGTGATCTTTATTTCAAAGAGAGACCCGAGAGTGAAGACACACCTACTGTATTTAGATGTGTTTTTTATATTAAATATTTGTATGGTAACAAAAATTATTACTTCTTGAATCGCCACCTATGTTAATACATGAAACCAGAAAAGTATATTAAGATATATAGTTGATTAATTATATAAAAATCTAGCTAACTCGATCACTACAATATTAAGCTACAACACATAACACTTGTCTATAACTTCAAAACCTACTGATTTATTTAAAACTCATGGCTTAGCAAGACTTATCGAAAAATTCTTACAAAATTTGAAATACTAGTTCTGGTATGGCATAAAACTATACTAAGCCGCGGGGGCATAGTCATATCCACCATCATCATCGTCATCGCCTTCCTCTACTGTCACCGAATCATAACGGTAACTTGCATCCCCGCCTTCTCTTATCACCAAAGATGCTGCTGGGGCAAATCTATGTCCATCTGCATTCCTCCTGCACCACCAGCTAATATCTCCGAAAATCTGACTCATTTCTGTCCGTCTAAAAATCCCCAATAGGATCTTATACACTTCAACAATTTTTAAGTGTTTATAAAAAGTTTGTATCGGAAAGGCAGTGTAGTAGTTGTGAATTGAAATGCAGAGGGATGCGAGGTTATATAATGATACGGGACGGTGTTGGAATGGTACATACACAATTTAGCAACGAGAAGAGCGTGGAGAGACGAATATAGAGTGTGGATTAGAGGGTACTGCAATGTGGAGAAGCCACATATGAAACTGAAATAACCAGTCAGCAGATGCTTATATAGTAAAAGTTAATGTAATGCATAGTAGGGTCAGATTTTGTATTCTGTGTGTTTGAACTTTTGAAGTTTGTTTTTGCTTATCAAAGTGGGTACATGTATGTACAAATGCAGTTGTAATGTATGTTGCTTTTGTGGTCTGTGGACTTGGTGCTTATGTTTGACATGTGTTGCCACTTACCCAATTGGCTAGCATTACGTTGTTTATTTGCCATGGTCTAAAAACAGTTCGAGCTTATGTGGGAACTTTTAGATAAGTTCTTTGGTAAAATCATTTGTTTTAAAAAAGATGGAACAGAGTGGACTTTGATGTAAGAAATCCGCGACCCATTACACAAAAATGATAGATTTTTTACACAATTTCAGTATGAGTTTGATATTCCTGAATACGTACTCACTTAAATTAGTAGGTGTGATTATGACTGAGAAAAAAATGACAAACAACGATCGAATAACAAAATTGGTCAGAATTAACAACACGGTTACGACGGACATACAACATCGGTCGGTATGTGTACTTTACCGATCGATTATTCCGCCTGCGGCTAAAATTGTTTGAGTTCTTACTGACGTGAGCCCGACACGAGGCAATAATCCGAGTCAGTCAACGTAAAATTTATCCAAAAAAGTAAATAGCAATGAGGGATAATTCGATCATTTTGGTTTCGGTCATTATTCGTAAATATCGACCGATTTTGACCTTATAACGACAGATCTGACAATTGATAAAGGCTGTGATTCTTCTAGTGTAAAAGATAATTAGAACCGGCTTATATAACATGTCAACCAATCTGGTTCGACAAGTCCTTTTCATCCTTTGATGTACTGTTTGCCAATAACAATAACATATTTCATAAATATTTCATATTTTGCAATCTACAATTTTGTTACTTATATCAGGTTGAATGATTGAATCTATATTTGCCGATTTAAAAATCGAAACCGAGCCGAATATATACGAATCAACGTTTTTTAAACTGAAACCGAACCCGAAGAGAGAGAAAAGAACTTAAAAGAAGAGAGATAAATCAATTTTTTATTGACAAAAATGAAATAATGGATGACTTGTGATTTTTTAAAGATAAGGCATGAGAGAGTTGTGTTAGTGATATAAGGAAACCACTAAGACACTGTTGCTGCAGTGCATTTTTTTGTCACATTTCTTATATTTGGAGTTAAGAGCATGTTTAAGGGAGTTGTTGAACTTGCTCTTAGAACCTCAGTAATCCACCTTTTAACATAAATATAGATTTTGAATGAAATAAGTCGGTTTGAATGAAATGAGTATTAATCAAGTTGTGATCTTTTGTCACCGATATTAATATGTGAGATTTGACCTTATGTTATTTCACTTCACGCACAGCCAAAAAAAGGAAAAAAGTAATGTCATGATCTTTTGTGAGTTTATGGCACATAAGCAACTGATAATGATTTTTCTTAACTTGCCCATACTTTTTATTTATTCGTATTTTACATGTTTTTTCCATAGTCCGATTAATAGTTGGAGTCTTATGGTGCTGCTGAAAAGTCAATCAAACTTATTGACTCTGTGGCTAGCTAGTGTTATATATCCTCTTGCTTTATTGAGCAGGGGCTCAGCTGATCAAAACATTAACTAACCTGTAAAATGTGTGTGTATATAAGTCCAAAGAAGATTATACATATAGTCTGATAAATACAGAATAGCCTAGATTTTTTATATTAACTTTGTAGATCTATGATACTCTATTAAGTAGTATACATAAAATCACTATTCACCATATTTAATATGTTATGTGTTATAGTGTTTTGTACTTAAATATGTTATGTGATCTATGATACTCTATTAATTTAACATCCTTTAACCACCTCTTGGTACCACATTTATACGAGTCAATTTTGGACCACATTTTGGCTCTAATCAACCATGTAAATCACTATTCACCATATTAGAGTCACTTTGCACCCTATAAGAGTCACTTGCCACCATATATTGGTACAATTGACCTTTTAACATCATCCACATGCAAATTAACATCCTTTACCCACCTCTTGGTACCACATTTATACGAGTCAATTTTGGACCACATTTTGGCTCTAATCAATCATGTAAATCACTATTCACCATATTAGAGTCACTTTGCACCCTATAAGAGTCACTTGCCACCATATATAGGTACCATTGACCTTTTAACATCATCAAAATGCAATTTAACATCCTTTCACCACCTCTTGGTACCACATTTATACGAGTCAATTTTAGGACACATTTTGGCTCTAATCAACCATGTAAATCACTCTTCACCATATTAGAGTCACTTTAAACCCTATAAGAGTCACTTGCCACCCCATAAAAACATAAAAGACTAGATTTTTTATATTAACTTTGTAGATCTATGATACTCTATTAAGTAGTATACATATATAGGATGATATCCATTGCTATCGTTAATAAGATCGACATATCGTACTGTTAACGCAATGTAATTATGCAGCTGGAGCGTAATCATAGCCACCATCGTCATCGTATCATATGAATTTGCAGTACCATCATAATTATCTGAATCTCCTTGGATGCCCTTGTCGCACCACCACATTCCGCTACCAATCTCGAAGAGAATAGACATTTTCTATAGATGTTCGAAAAATGAAATCAAGCGATCGAGTTCTCAAATTAGTACTACTATGTTGGGTTGTGTTGAGGTTCTTGGAGTACTGGTGTAAATAATTAGCATACCATACTTTATACTTATATAGACGCAGAAAGGTGAAAGAATCAGAGTATTGAAATTGTTTGACACGTACAAGTCAACTACAAGGGAAGTGTGGAGCTGTTTTGATTGGAGCGACTCAACGAGTGAGTCCATGTGTAAACCTGTTGTGGCCTTTCCACGTAGAAGATACACTGGCAGGTCATATTTAGCTTTCTTGCATGAAAATTAGTTTATTCTCTAACATGTAGTAATAGGATCTCACAGAAGTAGGGCTGTTTACAAACCAAGCAGAGTCAAATTTTGATCGAACAGAGTCAAGTTTAATTTTTTTTTCAACGAACCGAGCCGAGCGAGTAAAAAAAGTGTTCGAGCTCGAGCTCGTTAACTAACAAGCCGAACACGAGCTTGTTCGCGAACATAAAGGAGCCGATTCGAGCCGAGCCGAGTCAGAAAAAAATCAGGTCAATCGCTATTTGACTGTGGAAATAACTTATGAAATAAAACTATTTTTTGAAAAAACTTTGGTTATATCACTAAAATATATATATCTTGACATACATACGGTTGGATCGATCAAAAATATTTTTTAAAAAATTCGAAGCACCAATTAATGACTAAAAATATTCAGGATATATTATATTTTTTTCTAGTTTTAACGAGCGAGTTTGAGTCAAACAACCCAAAACTCAGCTCGAGCTCATTTTGCTTAATGAACACATTTGTTCGAGCTCGAGTTTGTTAACGAGCCGAACCGAACGAGCTCTTAACGAGCCGATTTCGAACTTATTCGCTAGAACTCTGTTCGTTAACAGCCCTACCGAAAAGTGTATATAAATACTAGGGCGGGAGTCTTACAAGACCTATCCCATTCATCCGTGCACAAGCTATTCATAAATTATTAATATAAGTATTTTAATTTTAATTTTATTTATCTTTGAGTAATTGTAATATTTAATGTATTAATTAATTGATATAACTTATTTATACATTTTTATGCTTTTTTGTTTTTGTTCTTTTATTTTTATAGCTTTGTTTTTGTTTTTTTTTATAAATGATTAGAATTAATTTAATTGAACAAACTACATCTTTATTTCATGAGTTTATTAGGTAAGCTATTTTTTTTTAAAAAGGAACTAATTTTTTCATTGTACCTTGAACTTAGTACTTGAACTTAAGCCCGTCTGAGTGAGGCTGTTTTAGTTATGAAATGATGTTGTAGTTTCAAAATGATATTTTTTATTATATTTTTAAATCATTTTATTTGTATCTCCTACTTTTATTTATCTTTTATTTATTTTATTTTTGCTAAAATATTATACTATTTTATTTTACTCTGAACTTCTGTAATGTATTAATTAATTGATGTAACTTACTTGTGCATTTTTTATATATTTTTATTTATGTATTTGTTCTTTATATATGTTTGTTTGTTTTTATAGTTTTTTTTATATTTGTTTAGGGGTTCCTTGTATGTGTTTGTTTCACTAGCTTTTTGATATTTGTTTAGGTTTTTTTTATTTAAATCAATTATATATTATAAATATTTTATATGATTATAATGAGTTTTATTCAATAAACCACATCTTATTTTTTTAAAAAAATAATTAACTTTTTGTACTTTGAACTTTAGGACTTCAACATAAAGCCTGCTCGGAAGATAGCTGTTTTAGTTATGAAAGGATGTTTTGGTTTCAAAATGATATTTTTTATTATATATACTTATAAATAATTTTGTCTATAGTTGTATGTCTTACTTTTATTTATCTTTTAATTATTTTATTTTTCCTAAAATATTATTCTATATTGTTGTACTTTGAAAATCTAGACTTTCTGATTTATTAATTAATTGATGCAACTTTTTTGTACATTGATATTTGTTTAGGGTTTTTATTTAAAATAATTACTTATTATAAATGATAAGAATGAGTTTAATGAACAAATTACATCTTTATTTCATGAGTTTATTAGGCGAGTTATTTTTTTTTAAAAAAAGATGATTTAGTTTTTCATTCTACTTTGAACTTCAGTACTTCAATTTAAGCGTGAAATTTTTTAGTTATGAAATAATATTGCGGTTTTAAAATAATATTTTTTAATTATATTTTTAAATAATTTTTCGATGGTTGTATCTCCTACTTTTATTATCTTTTAATTAGTTCATTTTTCTAAAATATTATCCTATTATGTTGTACTTTGAATGAGTTTTATTGAACAAACTATATCTTTATTCCATGAGTTTATTAGGCAAATTACTTTATGATAAGAATGAGTTTTATTAAACCAACTACATCTTTATTTTTTGAGTTTATTCGATAAATTACTTTTTTAAATAAATAATTCTTTTTTGTTATACTTTTAATTTGAACGTGTGTAAGGATGATTGTTGTTTCAAATATGAAATGACCTTATAAATCCTAACGGCCAAGCCATACCATGTAACTATACCAATTTAAGTGGCATACACTAAATATATTTACGATATAAAATTTTCTGAGTTCTAAAGCCGAATTCTAGAATGCCGATTACAGTGGAGATAATATGCCGGGGAAGACGGTCTATGAAACATAAATTAAACTCATCCATAAACTATGAGAGATATGAAGTATCAGATCAACAATCACAAACAATCTTTAAATTTTTAACCCCCTTGAACTCGACTCCGTCATTATATAGCTTAGCTTTTACGAGATTTCTAGGAATTGAAAGTGGTCGTCACTTCATTCACTACAAGAAAATAAGGCTAAATTCAACTGCACAAATTCAACCAGCCTAAATTGGACCGATTCCGGTTGATTCATTGGGCACGGCTAAAAACAACCGCCCGCGGTCGAATTTAGTAATAAATACGACCGAATTTTTTGTGCGGTTGAATTTAACTCCAGCAAAAAATGGAGAGAATTTTCCCGCCAACTGAATTGTTTTGCGCTCCTAAATTCAACCGCTAGCGGTCGAATTTAGCCTTACCAAATGGCGAGATTTTTTTCCCGCTCTTTTTGTTTAAATTTGATGAAATGACAAAAAACGATTTCAATCGAAATCAGTTGAAATAATTAAAGTGATTGGAAGCGGTTTTATTTAGTAAATGTAAAAAATAAAAAATACTTACAATTTTAAATAGTATTATATATTATAAAAATATATATATTTATATACAAAAATAACATTCATCATATGCACAAATATTTATGATGGCGAAAAAAATATACATTATGGGAGAATTTTGATTTTTTTGTGTTTGATAATATTTTAAAATTTAAATATTTGTTTAATATATTTCAAAAATTACAAAAAATAATTTTAAAAAAATCGGAACGCCAATTTTGGAATAAACACTCGTTAGTTGTATTAGTCAAACTAAAGCTTGACTGTTGGAATGACAAAATAAATGAAATTATTTTGATGTGAAATTTTGGTTATATCAGTAATATATATCTATTGACATCCATATGTCGGATCGTTAAAAAATAATTTTAAAAAAATCGAAATAACAATCCAGAAATATACACTAGCTAGCTGTATTAGTCAAACTGAAAATTGACTGTTGATAGGGATAGATAAATCCGGATTACATAATTAAATATTACAGTTTGGGCTGCAAGGCCCAATAAGAAGATGTATGAGATTCAGACCAGAAAGGTTAGCATGTTGATCAGGCCTGATGGACCAGATCAGGCCAGATGGAACAAAAAAGGCCCAAAAACCCTGTATATTAATTAATTACGAAATTAATTAATAAGGGAAAAATTAGCTATTTAGAAGAGTCCCGATAAGGATATAAATCCTTGCAGATTAGCCTCAAGGGGACCTAAAAGGATAAGGAATCAGTTTCCTACTATCTAGGACTCCAAAGTCCATTCTAATTGTGAGACTTGCCCACCAAGTCTCCTATACCAAGTCCAATTCAAGGACTCCCAACATCTATATAAGGGGCCTCAACCCACAAATCAGAACTACATTTTTTGGCTTGATTCTCTAATTCACAGAGATACGTAGGCATCTCGTAAAGGCAGAGTTAAGCTACGAAACACGAGAGCAGCCAAATCGAGCCTTGAAGCTCACGTTCCTTAGTACTAAATACAACAATCATATATATTAGTTTTTAATCCATAACATTTGGCGCCGTCTGTGGGAAAGCACAACAACAACCATGGCGAGAACACGGAGAACAATTAGAGCTCTGGAGGAAGGAACACCATCGGGGATAACTCAGGTGATTTCGTCAACCGTGAATATTCCTCCCCATTCAACTTATGCATCTACTCAAGGGGAAGCCCAGATAGGGGTAACTCAACCTCAGCCACAAGGGACGACTCCCCCGACTATTCAAGGTACGAATCTTCAAGTTCAACAAGTACATGTACCTGTGAATTCTCCACCTGTCGGGTATGAATATTCAACTGTTGTTACTACTAACCTCCTTATGGGATGCCCCTTTACCCCGAGGTTGGAGGAAGTGGACATGCTGGGCGAAGTGAAGCACGAGGGCAATCGCCCCCTATATACGAGGTTTGGCTCCTATCCCCGAGGATCGGGAATTTTCTGGTCCTTACACTGAGAGAGACTCCGAATCTTCGGATGATGAAATGGCCCCAAGAAGGAGGCGTCCTAGCAAAGAGCCGATGGAAGACAACGCCCTCAAAGCACCCAAGGGGTGAATCCCCAAGAAGTGCAGGAAAGGATCAGGGCTCATGAGGCTGAGATCCAAAGGCTGAGGCGCGACTTGGAAGCTCACCAGGCCACCAGACCCCAGACACCTCCTAGGGGGAGAAATCCTCCTCCTGTCATAGACCTGGATGGTCCGGTACGGAGAAGGGCTGTTGTCCCAAGAACTGATCCAAGCAATCTCCTTCCCCTTGGAGATCCTGATGATCCTACTCCGCCCTTCACTGAAGAGATAATGAATGCCCATATCTCAAGGAAGTTCAAGATGCCAACTATCAAAGACTATGATGGCACGGGAGATCCAAGCAGGAAGACAGTGAAACAAAAGAAAAGAAACTTTGCCCCGAAAAGACAAGAGGCTATAAAACAGGAAGTTGAAAAGCTCTTAGAGGCTGGTTTCATTGAGGAGATTCAATTTCCGGAATGGTTAGCAAACCCTGTAATGGTGAAGAAGGCTAATGGAAAGTGGAGGATGTGTATAGACTTCATTGATCTGAATGATGCATGCCCTAAAGACTGTTTTCTGTTGCCAAGGATTGATACTTTGATTGATGCCACTGCTGGGCATGAGATGCTAAGTTTTATGGATGGATTCAGCGGATTCAATCAGATTAAGATGCACAAAGATGACATTCCAAAGGTATCATTCATCACTGACTTTGGTGTTTATTGTTATCTTGTTATGGCATTTGGTCTTAAGAATGCAGGAGCCACCTATCAAAGGTTGGTAAATAAAATTTTTAAGGATCTTATTGGTAAGACTATGGAAGTCTATGTTAATGACATGTTAGTCAAGTGCCTAGTAAAGACTGATCATATAACCCATTTGAGGGAAGCTTTTGAGGTCCTGAGGTACCACAAGATGATGTTGAATCCTACAAAGTGTGCTTTCGGAGTAGGATCTGGAAAATTCTTGGGATTGATGGTCTCAAAGAGAGGAATCGAGGCTAACCCCGATAAAATAAAGGCAATCCTGGACATGGAACCACCAAAAACTGTCAAGGATGTTCAGAAGCTCACAGGAAGGGTTGTTGCGCTGGGACGATTCATCTCCAAGTCAGGAGACAAGTGCCTATCATTCTTTAAGTCATTAAAAAAATTAAGGACTTTGTATGGAGCGAAGAAAACCAGAAGGCTTTCGAAGAACTAAAGCAATATATGGCGCAGGCCCCGTTGTTGGCCAAGCCAGTTTTGAGTGAAGTTTTATTCTTGTACTTGGCTGTTTCAGAGAGTGCCTTGAGCGCGGTGTTGGTTAAGGAGGAACTGAAAGTCCAGAAGCCCGTATACTATGACAGCAAAATTCTGCATGGTGCTGAATTGAATTATTCAACTATTGAAAAATTTGCTCTAGCCTTGGTAATGGCTTCGAGAAAGCTGCGTCCTTACTTTCAGGCTCATCAGATTGAGGTGCTAACAAATCAGCCACTGAGAAATATCATTCACAGTCCCAAGGCAAGTGAGAGATTGATTAAGTGGGCAGTAATGCTGGGAGAGTTCGATCTCAAGTATAAGCCGTGAACGGAAATAAAAGCCCAGGCGCTAGCTAACTTCTTGGTGGAGTGTACCATACCCAACCAAGAAGTCGGGGGGCAGAAAGATACCATACCACAAGACAAGGGAGTCGATAATGGGGACAAAGGGAAGGATGATAAGGAGAAAGAATATTGGGTTCTCTATTTTGATGGAGCATCAAAAACAAATTCCAGTGGAGCAGGATTGGTTTTGCAAAGCCCTGATGGGTTCTTAATTGAGTATGCTATGAAGCTAGACTTTCCAACCACAAACAATGAGGCAGAATATGAAGCCCTGATAGCTGGCATTGGCCTAGCTGGAACACTTAGAGTCAAAAACTTAGAAGTCCATGGAGACTCGAAGCTGATCATATCTCAGGTAAAGGGAGAATTTGAGGCAAGGGATGATACGATGGCTAAGTATGTCCGCCTAGTAAGGGCTGTGATGACCCAATTTAATGAACGACATGTTGAGCACATTCCAAGGGAAGAAAATGCTAAGGCAGATGCGTTATCAAAGTTTTCTTCATCCGAGATAGAAAAAAGTTCAGGAAGTGTGTACTTTCGTGTTTTGAAGACACGAAGCATAGATGTTAAGCTTGTGGCTCCTATAGGCCTGGGGACGTCATGGATTGATCATACTAAGGCTCACATTCAAACCGGTTGGTTGCCAAGCGATGCAACTGAAGCATGGAAGTTAACTGTTCGGGCACTAAGGTACTCTTTAATAGATGGGATTCTGTACAAAAGATCTTTCGTAGTTCCTTATTTAAGGTGTCTCAGGCTCGATGAGGCACGCTTGGATCTTGAAGAAGTGCATGAAGGTATTTGTGGACAACACTTGGGGGGCAGGGCTTTGGCTCATAAGATAACTCGTTTAGGCTTTTACTAGCCAGAAATGATGGCTGATGCCAAAGAATATGTGAAGAAGTGTGACCGCTGTCAGAAGCATGCACCTGTTGTTAGATAACCCCCCGAGATGCTGACCTCTATCAACTCGCTATTAAAGACCTCCATCTTTCCATTAACGTAAAGCTTCTTAAGGTAAACATACTGAACTACGAATTAAATATTATTTTTCGCATGGATCCTGCGGAGGGTTTCAGTTTTTTTTAAGATTAAATTTACGTTTTGGCTGCGTTTATGTGCTAAAAACCCTTCAATGACATCAGAGCTACTTTCGAAAAAAATTTAATTCGTTTATGTGTTTAACTGTTTTCGATATATGAGCATGTACGTGATTCGCCATGATTTGATGTTGATATAATATGCTTATATATGTATGGTTTTGAATATATGATATTCATGTGAGTTGTATAATCATAAGATGATTATGTAATCTGTATATATACTGATATATACATGATTTATGTTAGTTCTAATTATGAGAATCATATTAGATACGGATTCTGAATTGGCTCCTGCAGATTTGCTGAAATCTGGGTCTGGTGTCCGATTTATGTAAACGAATAAACGAGCGTCTGAACCAAACTGATAGCAAAAGCTATCAACGACTCGTCTGTAAGGCGTTTGACGTCGTTTACTGCCCGTAAACAGTGATTCTTATTTTTCTGATTTGATTCTGATTTTTGTCATATTTTTTTTTTATGATTAGATCATGGATAATATGATATGTTAAGATCAGATTATGTGTTTTAACATGCTTTTATGTGTTATATGAGCATGGTGGATGGTTATGGCCTTTCGACCTTAGTGTAATGGTTTTGATTTTGGTTTTAAATACGACTTGCATGTCGCCAATCTTTGTAATCATAAATCTCGAATGTAACTCGAGTTATTCTTGTAAGTTCATTAGATTAGTTTTACTTTCAATCATGTAATGTAATTGAAGACTCAAGAAGGCTATCCAATGGAGGTGATACAAAGAAGAAGACGAGGCATACAAGAAGTTTAAACAAAGAAGAAGACTTATGTAATAAGTAGTTGTATTTATTTCCATCACCATATTAGATTGACCTTGATCTTTATCATGAGCTTGATAAAGATCACATAGGATGGGGCCATAACCAAACATATTTACTTTATTTCACTTTACATTTACTTGTTTATTTAATTTTATATATGATATATATGCCTATGTTTACCATGCGATGATAGATTTAGGTGAACTTAAATCAATATAAGGCGTGCTCTAGAAAATCTAGAATAGGAATCGTTTCTTGCCTTAACAATAAATATTATGAATACGATCATGAGATTCTTGTGTTTATGAAACACGTAATTGAATATGAATTTTCAATATTGAGAGAAAGGATGATTCTGTCAACAACAGATTTCTATCTGTAAGAAAGGGTTATTAAGTGATGCCTATTGACAATGCTCCACCCGATCTGGGAATCATCTGATTATCGATTATTGATTTGAAATATTTAATTTAAAAGGAAGAATCTCTTTATAATATGATTATGATTGTAACGTAATATAATCCCTCTAAAATTAAATAATATCAAGTAGTAATTGGTCAATGACACAACGGGCTTGTGTCGGTCATAGCCTTTCAACATGGTAGAAAGTGGTTCTTATTTTTAAGTCATTGTCGTTTCGTGCTACATTCGAGGGCTTTGATTTCGAAATAAGAAATACTTGTCTATTACATAGAGATGTGTACATTGAATTAGAATCTAAAGGTCGGTAGGTGCTACAGCCGTGGGCCGTTGGAGACTGATTCAATTATACGAAATGTTGGGTTAGACTTGACTTAGAATATTGAGTTTGTCGTGCCACAACCGTGACTCAATTATTCAAGAGGCTAAACTTATATTAGGGAATAACATAAGATGTAATTGACAAGAGTTGTCTGCCTATTGAACATCACATGACGTTTTGTGCCACAGCCGAGGTTGTGTGATGGAATGTAGGATCCCTATTTCCACTAGCATTATGAATGCTTAATTTTCACTTAGGGGGTTGAAAAAATTAGATAAACTAGTGGGAGACACTTATGAATAAAGACCCGATTCATATAGTGTTTTGAAATGAAATTGAATATTTGCTAAGTGTTGTTATGTGTTTATCATTTACAGATTTACTATATTCGTTATGTCTTCTGCATTATCACTCCGGAGCATACTAGATGCTCACAAGTTGACTGGTCCTAATGTAGCTGTTTGTTTTCACTATAACAAGTTAGGGCACTGGAAGAGGAACTACAAGGTTTACCTTGCAGAATTGAAGAAGAAGGGTAGTGAGACTACCACTTCTGATTCAGGCATATTCATGATCGAAGTTAATATGTCACTAGGTCAAATTTCTACTTGGGTATTAGATACCGCCTGTGGTTCTCATATTTGCAATTCATTGCAAGGACTAAAGGGAAGTAGGACTCTTGAAAAAGATGAGGTGATTCTACGTATGGGCAATGGAGCAAGGGTTGCGGCCATATCTGTAGGATCATTTAGTTTACATATGCCTACGGGCAAGACTATTATTTTGAATAATTGTTATTACGTTCCCTCTATTGTGAGGAATATTGTTTCTATTCCTATGTTGGATGTGGATGGTTTTTCATTTATTATTAAGAATAATGAATGTTCTATCCTTAGAGATAATGTTCTTTTTGGACGTGGCATTTTAAATAATGGTCTGTATATATGTGACGTAGAGCATGATTTACTTCAGATTGAACAAACTAATAAAAGAAAACGAGATGATGAAAATTTGATCTATTTATGGCACTTTAGGCTAGGTCATATTAGTGAAAATAGACTGCGGACATTGCATAGGAAGGGTTACTTGACCCCTTTGATTTTGAATCATATCCTACATGCGAGTCTTGTCTATTGGGTAAAATGACCAAATCTCCATTTAGTGGACATGGAGAGAGGGCTGCAAATTTGCTAGGATTGGTACACACAGATGTATGTGGACCAATGTCTACGCAAGCCATGGGTGGATTTTCATACTTCATTGCTTTCATAGATGATCGATCTAGATTCAGATATGTGTATTTGATGAAACACAAGTCTGAAGCCTTTGAAAAGTTCAAAGAATATAAGTATGAAGTGGAGAAACAAACCAAACATAGTATTATAACTCTTCGATCAGATCGAGGTGGTGAATACTTGAATGGAGAGTTTCTAGCTTATCTCAAAATAAATGGTATAGTCTCACAATGGACTCCTCCATATACTCCACAGTTGAATGGGGTATCTAAAAGGAGAAATCGAACTTTGTTAGACATGGTTCGGTCCATGATGAGCTATGTGAATCTTCCAGTATTCCTATGGGGTTATGCATTGGAAACCTCAGCATATTTACTGAATAAGGTGCCTTCCAAATCTGTTCCTCAAACACCATATGAGATATGGAAAGAAAGGAAACTGAGTCTTAAACACGTTAAGATTTGGGGATATCCAGCTTATGTCAAGAAAGTTGACCCAGATAAGCTGGAATCTCGATCTGTAAAATGTAATTTTGTGGGATATCCTAAAGAGACTTTAGGGTATTACTTTTACACCGATCATCGGGTGTTTGTCTCCAGACATGCTACCTTCTTGGAAAAGCAGTTTATCGTTGAAGGAAACAGTGGGAGAAAAATTGAACTTAATGAAGTTCAAGAAGCACAAACTACTACAGATCAAGTGGAAACACCTGTTCAGACTGAACAACCTTCTGTGGAACAGCCCATTCGTAGGTCAGGGAGAGTGTCTCGCCAACCTGAGAGGTATTATGGCCTTGTCATTGAGAATGACAATGAGTTGTCAATCATTGATGATGACGACCCTGTGACCTATAATGAGGCTATGAGTAGTGTTGACTCAGTGAAATGGCATAGTGCCATGAAATTCGAAATGGAATCTATGTATACCAACCAAGTATGGACTCTGGTTGAGGCGCCTGAAGGTATTAAGCCTATTGGGTGCAAGTGGGTAAACCAAAGAAAGATTGAAGCAGATGGCCAGGTGGAGACCTATAAGGCCAGGCTCGTGGCAAAAGGATTTAAAAAAAGGCAAGGGATTGACTTTGATGAAACTTTTTTGCCTGTAGCCCTGTTAAAATCAATTCGGATTTTGCTTGCGATTGCTGCTTACTACGACTATGAGATCTGGCAAATGGACGTGAAAACGACCTTCCTCAATGGAAACTTGAGGAGGAAGTGTATATGACACAGCCAGAGGGTTTTCTTTCCAAGGGAAATGAACACCTAGTGTGTAAGCTGCTACGAACCATATATGGTTTAAGGCAAGCTTCTCGTTGATGGAACATCTGTTTTGATGAGACAATCAAAGAGTTTGGTTTTATCAAAAACATAGATGAACCATGTGTCTACAAGAAGGTTAGTGGGAGCGCGGTAACATTTCTTGTATTGTATGTGGATGACATACTTTTTATAGGAAATGATATACCGATGCTAAAATCAGTCAAAGTATGGCTATCAAAGAACTTCACCATGAAGGACTTGGGAGAAGCATCCTACATTCTCGGTATGAAGATCTATAGAGATAGATCTAGAAGAATGATAGGTCTTACCCAGGGTACATACATCCAGAAAGTGCTTAAAAGGTTTAGCATGGAAAACTCCAAAAGAAGTCTCATACCGATGAGCCATGGAGTGTCCCTTTCCGAAAAAATGTCTCCTAAGACACCTGAGGAAAGAGAGCGTATGACTAAGATTCCTTATGCTTCAGCAATAGGATCAATCATATACACGGTGTTGTGTACAAGGCCTGATGTTGCTTATTCAATTAGTGTGACGAGCAGATATCAGTCCAATCGAGGTGAAGACCACTGGAAAGCAGTGAAAAACATCCTTAAGTACTTACGAAGGACTCGGGACATTTTCTTTCATTTTGGTGGTGAATCTGAGTTGAAAATAGAGGAGATGTCAACGTCGAGAGAGTTGACACACATAACAACGTAGCAGACCCACTCACAAAGCAATTTTCTCAGAGTCACTTTGATCGTCATAAAGGCAAGATGGGTATTAGATACCAGAGTGATTGGCTTTAGTACAAGGGGGAGATTGAAAGAGATATGTCCTAAGTCCAATCATGTATGAGGATTTAGGAATAACTTTTATGTAATCTATTTTGATTTCATAGATATTAATAAAAGACTTGTTTTGTTTTTATTGCGGGCTCTATCTATTTAAATGTTTAAATAAGATATACCACAGTTTAGAGTAAAGCTTTTTATGGATTGTGATGAGATCATAATAATGAGACCTAAAAGATGATAACTCTAAACTTAAATAGTTCCTGGTCGTAGGATTACTAACTGGTAATTAATAATCCGCAAAGATCGGTACATACTATGCTTGCTTCATTATGAAGGATGTCTATTCTCATAGACATTTGTGTGGTGACACTATAGCTAGTATGTAGGTGCTTATTATAGAATAAGTTCACTGAACATGACTCACACAGCTGAACAACTGATGGAGTTCACTCACGTATCAGCAGTTGTTCACATAGTGATAGTTGTACAAGTATCCTTAGACTTGAGGTCATCATAGTCATCTTGTGTACACTGAACTATGCTTTGGTTTAGTTCTTAGTCTCAGGGGACAATTATAAGGGCTCTACTAGGTATAGGAATTTATACACGAAGATAGTGTATGATCAATAAAGGATCTACCCCGTCCAGTGTAGGAAGAGAATGTTCAATGCTGATCCACTTATGTTAGTTCAGGAATCTCTGGCCAGAGTGAATGAAATTAGAAAGGAGTTTCTAATTTACATTAAATAGAACTAAGCATAGTGAATGGGAAAGCAAGTGATTAAATAAGATAGGCTTGACACAAGTTCCATGCCTTGTATTTAATCATGACATTATAGGGTAGAAGGAATTAATTGTACGGTAACTACTCACTGAATAGGTTCTTGGTATTCTAAGCAGTGAATTCGTATTATCCGGATAGTCGCGATATGCTGAGAAGTATCCCTCACGATGTAGAATAAATATGATTAATTAATTAATCATATTTAATGAATTAGAGAATTTATATAAATAATGATAAAATACTTTTATTATTATTTATTTCAACTACCGGCTTAATATTGAACCTACAGGGTCACACCATAAAAGAGAATGATTTAATGGTGGAGGAATTAATTAATAATGGCTGCTAATTATTTATTTATGAAATAAATAATTAATTGGCAAATTTAATAATTGATTAAATGAGATTTAATTGATTATAAATTAATTCAAAAAAGGTTCTTAATATTATTAATTAAGAATTTAATTTTTGGAAATTAAATCAAGTGAGAGAATTATTTCTAAAGAGTTTAGAAAAAGGATTAATAATTAAAAGGTATTTTAATTATTAGTGAGAATAATAAAGGGTTAATAATAATAATATTTTATGGGAAAATTTTCAGCTGAAAATTTTGCCTATAAATATACTATTATAAACCCTATTTTTGCCTCAACCAAAAAGATTTACAAAACCCTAATTCTCTCCATCTCCTCCTTCTTCATAACATC
Organism: Apium graveolens; assembly: GCF_009905375.1. Taxonomy (NCBI): domain Eukaryota; kingdom Viridiplantae; phylum Streptophyta; class Magnoliopsida; order Apiales; family Apiaceae; genus Apium; species Apium graveolens. The sequence goes on along the minus strand of NW_027419532.1, from coordinate 14,192 downwards.
GTTTTCTTGGTGGATACCGGTGGAGTGCTTCACACTTGAGGAGCAGCTGCTAAGGATCTCCGTTCATCGTTCTTGGATCGCTATTAAAGACCTCCATCTTTCCATTAACGTAAAACTTCTTAAGGTAAACATACTGAACTACGAATTAAATATTATTTTTCGCATGGATCCTGCGGAGGGTTTCAGTTTTTTTTAAGATTAAATTTACGTTTTCGCTACATTTATGTGCTAAAAACCCTTCAAGATAAACCTATCAAGAATAAAGGAATGGTCTGGGCTCGGAGGAAGCGTCCACGGACCCCTTAGGGAGCGCCCAGTGTTATATAGCCGCGCGGGGTGGCCTCTCCGTAATGCGAAATGGATATTTATAATAAATTAGTAAGGAGGTTGCTCTCACAAGTAAAATAGAAAGTGAATAAAATACAAGGATTATATAATTAAAAAAGAGGAGCCCCAGAGGAGCTCTCACCTAGGCGTACGGAAGAGCCTCCAACCCCTTTCAGGGCACGCCCTGTGTAGAAAAAAGGGTGTCCGGGAGTCCGTCTTCCCAGAAAAAATATTAAAAGTGTCGTTCTATAGTCTTGCTAGTTTTCAACGTAGGGGAACAATTGTTAACACTTACTATTTACTTTGAGAGCCCTGTCTTTGCATTTGACAGGTTATCCTCATCGGGAGACTTTGGGGTTATCTCACACTTTGCACTTATACGCTTAGGGACACTTGTCCTTTAGTTTATTGGGTTATCCTCATCAGGGGGTAAGGATGCGCTTGAACATTTGCGGTAAGTCATGGCTACACATCCAGCTACGATCCATGAAGATAACGGTAATAGATGGGATATCCATCAGCCGGGGAGTTCTCTTATACGTGAAGTTCCAAAGTCGTAATCGAGCCTTAAGGCAAATCAATGTAACATAGTTGGGCACTCCTAAAGCAAATCAATGTTCGAGTTATGATAGGAAGTTGGTTCGACAACTCCTACTGGGCCACGGAATGAGAAGTCGAGTCCAACTAGATTTTTTGTTCCCCAAGAACTACGTGCGGCTTGATCCTCTATAAAAGGAGGTATGTAGGCACATAGTGAGGGTACGTATTTGAGAGTTCTAAGAAGACAAACATAAATCCTATAAATCTCTGCCGTTTCTTAAGCACAAATCAACAAATTCCGATAAAGGAGGTACGTAGGCGCATTCTAAGGGTACGTGTTTGAGAGCTCTGAGAAGGTAAACATAAACCCTAACAATCTCAGCCATTCTTTAAAAACAAATCGACGCAATACAAATTTTTTCCAATCATCGACCATTGCTGTAGATCTTGATTTCGGCTGCGAATCTCAAATCTTTGTTAATCAAATGCCTCTATTAACATGTTATTTTTTCATTGTTAATGTGGATCATTAATCTCAAATAATATCATTTTGAACATTTATATCCTTAATTGTGATAATTAGGATAATTTCTTTTATTTTTATACTCACATTTGAAATAGATATCATGGTGAGACAAAACTATTTGTTTTCCTTGTATTTAGTATTGTTTTAAAAAATTTTCAACCATAACTAGAATAACGTGATTACTGCCTCTTAGGAGTTGGATTTATGAGTCAAAATTTCAAAGCGATAATTAAGTAAAGACTTGAATGTCTCCTGATTCTTATTAAATGTTTTGTTGCTCTCTTCCCAACAGTTGGAACCATGATTAGGATTGTCAAAAAAAATAAAAAAATCTGATCCGTATGAAATATCTGATATCCGTCTGAAATATCCGCATTCGTATCCGAGAAAAAATAAATATTGTCCACATTCGAAATAAAGCAGATATTATCTGTATCTGAATCCGGGTCAAAATTATATATATATAATAATAATTAAATAAAATATATGTATATAATTATATAAGTATTTATAATTCAAAATTCATTTCTTTCGCTTATAGTGTTTATGTCTGTATATTCATTAATATATATATATATATAATATTCATATAAAATATATGCATATAATTATTAATTATACATAATGCAGAACTTATTTTATTAGTTTATAGTGTTTATGTGTGTGTATATTCATTAATATATATATATACAAATTTTATATAATTGTAAAAATAATATATACACATATAAAAGTATCATTTTTAATATTTTAAAGATAACAAAATTAGATTGTTTTATTTTTTCTGAACAAGAAAAAATATTATTTCAAATTATCGTCTAGGTCTGTCAACAAAATCCAAAAAGTCCGAGCCGTCCGAAATATCTGTTTTCGTATCTGAGAAAAACAGATTTAATCTGTATCCGAAATAAAGTGAATACTATTCATTTCCAAATCCAATAACATTGGATACATATATAATTAGATTCGTATAACTCTCCGTACCATGATTACAATGATATATAAGCATATATATCATTTACAATACTATGTTAAGATTTTTGTTGTAATACTCGACAAAATAGATCACTAATTGCCTCGTGTATCATATATCATTTTTATTCTTCTTTATTTTTCTAAGAGATCAGTATTAAATTTCGAACTAATTCTGTCAGTGCTACGAGAATTTGAACTTGGTTTTTACCGGCTATAAGGTTCCTTAAATGTAATGTTAATGTAGCTACCTTTGAAGAACAAAGGTCATTAGGATTTGGAATGGTATTTTGTGATAATTTCGGTCAATTTGTTGCTGCTGATTTTTAGACCGATTTCAAAATTCTGGTAGATGCTCTAAGCTCGTAAAAAAAAATATTGCATAATTTGATACTTTGGTCGAACATTATAGATGTGTGTTCACGCAATGTAATGGCTTTTTTTGTGAAGTTCTTCTGCACGGACATTAATTTGGTGACTCATGTACTCGCCGGATCATGGACTTTATTTTTTCCTCAAACTGTGTGATTTAGTGTTCAGAGATTTGTTAACACTAACTTGTAAAAGATGTTAGTAATAATATTAATGCATAACATGTCTTTTCTCGAAAAAATAAGCAAAACAATTTTTGGGTACACTACACAACTCTAACAATTTTGATGCGTATTTAGAGTATCTCAAATAGACTAGTTAAATGAATCATTAAATTTAAAATATAAGAAATTTGACATAAATACCACTCAAAAAAGAAATTTGACATAAATATCACTCAAATAAACTAACTATTCACTCCTTACAAATTTGACATGCTCCTCTTCTCTCTTATAAGGAACCCTCTTGTCATCCGTTATTTCATTTTTATGAATAGTATATTCATTTCCCTCCATTTTTAATCCTCTTTTTATTCTTTTTCTCTCTTTCCTTCCATAAAACTACAGAATTACTGCGAATTATTTCAATAATTTTTAATTATTTTTTGAATAACTTTATTTTTTAATTTGATAATTTTTTTTTATCGTAGGTAACCTGCAGCCGCTGCCCATCGGGTGCGCACTGGGTATACCATACGGGGTATACCATACGGGGTATATCCTACGAACTCACGCAATAACCTGCAAAACACGTGAACCAATGTAAAAGCATTTAAAAGACAAACTCTGGCTTAGGAGGCATAATCATACGGATTCGAACATGTGATCAAGAGGATAGTTATCCCGTTTTTAACCAAGTGAGACAACCCTTGATATGATGAAAAATAAAATAAATATATTTATTTTATATTTTTAAATAATGATTATTTTTAAATAATGATTATTTACTTATTTTTAAATATGTAAGAATTGACATCTATTATATACTATTTAAATCTTTACATAAAAAAAAGTTCCCCGCAAGCCGTTCAATCGTTTTAAATTAATGTTTTGCGGAGAGCGGGTGTCTGGAACTGACTAATAATAAAATTCAATTTTTCTTTACAATAGTGTTTTGTTTCATGTATAATAAAATTCAATTCTTTTTTACAAAAGTGATTTGTTTTATGTATAAGATTTTAATTAATCAACATGAGTAAAAACCAAACATTAGTATCCAACTCATTTGGACCATATTCATCAATTTTCAATTTCGGAGCAAATTTTCAATTTGGACCAAAATCACATGTATACTATAACTTATATTAATTGGTAATGTTAATACATGAAACCGGAGAAAAATAGTAAGGTCCTATATTAATTATCTGAAAATGTATCTAACTCGGTCATTACAATATTAAGCTACAAATATATAAAACTTGTTTATATTAATCCAAGTCCTACTGATTTATTTAAAACTCATTGCCTCGAAAGGAAGACTTACTGAGAACCTCTTACAAAATTTGAAATACTGGTTCTTGTACAGTTTCAGATTATACTAAGCTGCAGGAGCATAGTCATATCCACCATCGTCGTCATCATCGCCTTCCTCTAATGTCACGGGATCATAATTATAGTAACTTGCATCCCCACCTTCTCTTATCAGAAAAGAAGATGCAGGGGGAGATTTATGCCCATCTGCATTCCTCCTGCACCAGCAGCTAATGTCTCCGAAAATCTGACTCATTTCTGTTAAGTAGCCCGTCCGTCTAAAATCCCCGACAGGATCTTATAAACTTCAAAAATATCTACGTGTTTATAAAAAGTTTGTATTGAAAAGGCGGTTGTGGTAGCTGTGATTTGAAATGCAGAGGGATGCTATGGTTATATAATGATACGGGACGGTGTCAGAATGGTACATACACAATTTAGCAACGAGAAGAGCGTGGAGATACGAATATAGAGTGTGGATTAGAGGGTGCTGCAATGTGGAGAAGCCACATATGAAATTGAAATAACCAGTCAGCAAATGTATATAGTGAAAGTTTATGTATAGCATCAAATTGTGGCGAGTGTTGAAGCTTTTTGGTGGTGCATAGTAGGGTCAGATTTTGTGTTTTGTGTGTTTGAACTTTTGGAAGTTTGGTTTTGGTGATCAAAGTGGGTACACGTATGTATAAATGCAGTTGTATGTGGCTTTTGTGATACGTAGACTTGGTTCTTATGTTTGAAATGTGTTGCCACTTGCCCAATTGGCTAGCATTGCGTTGTTTATTTGCCATGGTCTAAAAACAGTTCGAGCTTCTGTGGAAAGTTTTAGATAAGTTCTTTGGTAAAATAATTTGATGTAGATATCGGCAACCCATTACACAAAGATGATATTTTTTTTTCACACAATTCCAGTAGAAGCTTGATATTCCTGAATACATGTACTCAAATTACATAGTTGAGATTAGAGCTGAACAACAAAATTACCGAATCACAAAATTGGTCGGAATTAATAATATAATTACGACTGACGGCCAACATCGATCGTTATATGAATTTTACGGATCAATTGCTACTGCTACAGTCAAGATTATTTGACTTCTTGCTAATGTTGGCCCGACACGTGGCAGTAACTCGGGCCACTTAACGTAAAAATTCGATCAAAAAAGTAAATAGTGACCAGGCATAATCCGACCGTTTTGGTTTCAATTTGATCTAATAACGACGGTTTTGGCAGTTCGTTAAATGCCCCTTTCTTGTAGCCAAAAAGATAATTATAATCAGCTTGTATAACATCAACTAATTTGGTCCGAAAAATCCTTTTTATCAGTGTTTGATGTATTGTTCAGGCTGCCACCAATAACAGTAACATATTTAATAAACCCTCCATCTTACAAAATATTTATATAAATCCATCAAATCTACTATACATAGTGAAATTAAAAGTTAATACACAGAATCGATAATCTGTATTAGAATGCAATCTGTAATTTTGTAACATACATTGAGTTGAATTTATGTTTGTCAATTTTAGAATCAAAATCGAGCCGATTATAATCAAATTGGCGTTTTTTAAACCGAACTGGAATAAGGGTTCCTGTTTCGATTTTGGAAATCAAAAATTTATGATTGTCGTTTTGATTTTATCTGGAAATCGAGGCAAAATGTTCCATGCTCCCCCTAAATGAAATCTAAAGAATTTTTAATATGAATTCACTGTGAGCACATTGTAATTGCAGGGGGGTTTCTCTTTGAGTATGTTATTTAAAAAATCAACTTCAACACATCCAACCCAATAACACAATATCTAACCCTTAATGATCATTTTCTTTTCTAAGAGACTTGAAGTTCTAATTTTTTTCAAAAGTAAGCATTTAACTGATCACATATAATAAAAAATAGATGGAACCTAGTACGTAAAAATAAATTTGTTCTTATTAATAAATATAAAGCAATATATAGTAATAATTATGAATGATGTCAAATTAATTTACAAATTACACCAAAAACTATCGTTGATATCAAATTTTGAGTCTAATTTTTACATTATTATAGTGTTAGGTTATAGTTAATTTTATGTTAAAACTATGCTTCTTTATTGCACTAAATTATTATGGTAATGTTGAATTGAAGTTGTTTTAAAAATATTTTTTTCATCAAAGAAGGGTGAGAAATGTATACTCAAAAAACACACCATTTAAAATATAATTTAAAATCGGGTAAAGTCGTCATCTAATATTCTAAGATTTGAAAATGAGTGGGTTATTTAACATGACTCGGGATCAAAATTCACCTTTTAACATATAAATAGATTTTGAATGAAATGGACGTCCTAATAAAATGGGCGTTAACCGAATCGTGATATTTTGTGACTGATAATAATATGTGGGATTTGACCCTATTCTGGAAAAAGTAATGTGACATTCTTTTGTGAGTTTATGGCAATTAAGCAACTGATAATGATTTTTCATAACTTGTCCATACATTTTATTTATTCGATTTTGCGTATGATTGTTCGTATTTTACATGTTTTCTCCATGATCCGATTAGTAGTTGGAGTCTTATTCATGGTGCTGCTGAAAAATCAATCAAACTTATTAACTCTGTGGCAAGCTAGTGTTATCCTCTTGCTTTATTAAGGAGGAGCTCAGCTGATCAAAACATTACCAAGCTGTAAAATGTGTGTATATATATAGTCTGAAGAAGATTATATCATATATATAGTCCGATAGAAACAGAAAAGCCTAGATTAATTAGTATACATAGGATGATATCCATTGCCATCGTTAATAAGATAGACATATCGTATTGTTAACGCAATGTAATTATGCAGCTGGAGCATAATCATAGCCACCATCGTCATCACCCTCAGATTCTGCAGGAGCATAATCATAAGGATCATATGAATTTGCAGCACCATCATAATTATCTGAATCTCCTTGGATGCCCTTGTCGCACCACCACATTCCGCTACCAATCTCGAAGAGAATAGACATTTTCTATAGATGTTCGAAAATGAAATCAAGCGAGAGTTCTCAAATTAATACTGCTACGTTGGTTTGTAGTGAGGTTCTTGGAGTGGTGTAAATAATTAGCAAACCATATTTATACTTATATAGACGCAAAAAGGTGACAGAATCAGAGTATTGAAATTGTTCGACACAAGTCAACCACAAGGGGAGTGTGGAGCTGTTTTGATTGGAGCGACTCAACGAGTGAGTCCATGTGTAAACCTGTTGTGGCCTTTCCACGTAGAAGATACACTGACAGGTCATATATAGCATGTACTAATATGATCTTCGAAAAGTATACAAGTATTTTCTCCAAGTTTTAGGATGCCAAAGCCGTCTATAATGATAAATTAAACTCATCCTTAAACTAGAAGAGATATGAAGTATCAGATAAACAAACGCAAATAATCCTTAAACTTTAACCCCCTCGACTCGGATCCTGGCTCCGTCATTGTCAATGTGGCTTAATTTTAACGAGATTTCTAGAAATTTAAGGTGGTCGTCTCTTCATTTCTCACAATGAAATATGTTACTTACAATTGTACAAATAAATATAAACACAATTTAAATAATCATCAAAAAAATTTCTTTTGTTTTAATTCAATCAAGTGCTCTAACTTCCCTTTTTTCAACCCTCACAAAAAATCGCTAATAAAAACTTTAGCAAAAAAATATATAGAAGAGCATACATCCCAATTATTGAAAAAATTCATAACCAACGTGATTATGGAGTGATTTTTCAATGGACGGCTTGTATAGCAAACTCTCTACAACTTTTTCATAATGACCATATGTCATTATTTTAAAAATTCAAAAAACGTAGCCATTATTTTTAAAATAATTTTTAAAATACAACCGACATTCTACCAATTACGCTTTAAATATATTAGTTAATGGTGAAGATCAAACGTCTTGAGAATTTAAAATTTTGACCACAATTTTTAAAATTAATGTATAGTACGGCCAACTATTCGTAATTTATTCTAAAATAAATAAAATAATCTTCTAACAGAAAATATATAACCAATCTTTTTCCCATCGCATCCTCTGTTCAAGATTCAAGTCTAATGACTCTCTCTCTCAAAATACAAATGAATAAATGAGCTAATTAAAACTTTGAAGGCAACGGATATCTTCTAAATTTGTTTGAATTTGTTTATTCTTCCCATTTCATTTCATTTTTTAATAGTCTCGTTAATCAACCTGGAGAGCAATCACAGCCATAGCGAACCGAAAAGGACATTCCGTAATTGCATTATAAGCTAATTCTCGGAAATTTTTGGCAAGAATATGAGCGGTCCGATTAGAAGAATGTTTAACAAAACTAATTTAAAAATTATCAAAATAGTAAACTAAAACACACATAAATTTGATAAATTAATATACTTATATAAAAAAGAAGAGGGGTGTCTAAGGCTGTTCACGAATCGAACCGAGCCGAGTTTTGATCAAATCGAACCAATTTTTTTCCTGACGAACGGAATCGAGCAAAGTTTTCTTAACAAACAAAAACTTATGTTCGAGTTCGAGTTCGTTAACTAATGTGCCAAAAACGAAATTGTTCGAGAACAAATACGAGCCGAGCCGAGTCGAGCTCAAGTAAAAATTCTGATAAAAAACTATTTGACTATTAAAATAGTAAATCAAATAAATTTATCTTAAAATACCAATACGAGACTAAACACTATAGTTAGATATACTTGTAAAATTACTAGTTAACTATTAACATATCAAATTAAATAAATTTATTTTTTCTTGAATTTTTTTTCTGATCACCAATATATATATATATATATATCTTGATGGGTTGGATCATTGAGATATAATTTAAAAGAAAAAACAATACATGAATCCAGACTAAACAAAAATTGGAAGTACTAGTAAAATCATTAGAAGATCAAACCAAACAATTTTATTTTTTTTCTGATTCTTTATCACATCACTAAAATATTTATATTCTTACATTCATATGATTTGATCATTAAGAAATATTTATAAAAAAATAGAAAAATATGCACAATAATCTAATATATAAAAAAATATTTTTGAATGTTTTTCCAGCTGAACCGAGCCGAACTCGAGTCCAATTGAGCTGGGCCGAACTCGAGCCGCACATGCCAAAATCTCGGTTCGAACTCAGTTTTTTAACGAATACATTTTTGTGTTCGAGTTCGAGTTTGAGTATTTAACAGCCGAGCTGAATCGAGCCCTTAACGAGTCGAGCTCGAACTTGTTCAAGAACAACTCAATTTACAAAAAGCTCTAGTGACGCCTCTTAGATGGCTTCATTCTACTTTTCGAATTTTCTCAATTTTTTGAATTATAAAATATTAATAACTACAATTATCTTATATTATTGTATTAGCAGTAGCGTGATGGTCTAGGAGCCGAGTGACTAATAATAAAATTTAATTCTTCTTTACAAAAGTGACTGATAATAAAATTTAATTCTTCTTTACAAAATTATTTTGTTTTATGTATGTAGATTTTACGAATGTATTACTTATATTGATCGGAAATGTTAACGGTAGCGATTTCGGGATTTTGAAAATGAGGTATAAATTATAAAAGAAAAAGGTTATACACAAATAAAATTTACTCAAATGATCAAAAAACACTAATTTCTCCTACAAGTTTTCATCCACATAAAAACAATTCTAAGTAATATTAAATTGTAAACGAATAAAAGGGGATGTTTACATCAAGAGAAGTTAGACAACAAGTGATTATATATCAAATATGTTATAGAGCGATAATAATTATTATAATAGTTGTGATCTTTATTTCAAAGAGAGACCCGAGAGTGAAGACACACCTACTGTATTTAGATGTGTTTTTTATATTAAATATTTGTATGGTAACAAAAATTATTACTTCTTGAATCGCCACCTATGTTAATACATGAAACCAGAAAAGTATATTAAGATATATAGTTGATTAATTATATAAAAATCTAGCTAACTCGATCACTACAATATTAAGCTACAACACATAACACTTGTCTATAACTTCAAAACCTACTGATTTATTTAAAACTCATGGCTTAGCAAGACTTATCGAAAAATTCTTACAAAATTTGAAATACTAGTTCTGGTATGGCATAAAACTATACTAAGCCGCGGGGGCATAGTCATATCCACCATCATCATCGTCATCGCCTTCCTCTACTGTCACCGAATCATAACGGTAACTTGCATCCCCGCCTTCTCTTATCACCAAAGATGCTGCTGGGGCAAATCTATGTCCATCTGCATTCCTCCTGCACCACCAGCTAATATCTCCGAAAATCTGACTCATTTCTGTCCGTCTAAAAATCCCCAATAGGATCTTATACACTTCAACAATTTTTAAGTGTTTATAAAAAGTTTGTATCGGAAAGGCAGTGTAGTAGTTGTGAATTGAAATGCAGAGGGATGCGAGGTTATATAATGATACGGGACGGTGTTGGAATGGTACATACACAATTTAGCAACGAGAAGAGCGTGGAGAGACGAATATAGAGTGTGGATTAGAGGGTACTGCAATGTGGAGAAGCCACATATGAAACTGAAATAACCAGTCAGCAGATGCTTATATAGTAAAAGTTAATGTAATGCATAGTAGGGTCAGATTTTGTATTCTGTGTGTTTGAACTTTTGAAGTTTGTTTTTGCTTATCAAAGTGGGTACATGTATGTACAAATGCAGTTGTAATGTATGTTGCTTTTGTGGTCTGTGGACTTGGTGCTTATGTTTGACATGTGTTGCCACTTACCCAATTGGCTAGCATTACGTTGTTTATTTGCCATGGTCTAAAAACAGTTCGAGCTTATGTGGGAACTTTTAGATAAGTTCTTTGGTAAAATCATTTGTTTTAAAAAAGATGGAACAGAGTGGACTTTGATGTAAGAAATCAGCGACCCATTACACAAAAATGATAGATTTTTTACACAATTTCAGTATGAGTTTGATATTCCTGAATACGTACTCACTTAAATTAGTAGGTGTGATTATGACTGAGAAAAAAATGACAAACAACGATCGAATAACAAAATTGGTCAGAATTAACAACACGGTTACGACGGACATACAACATCGGTCGGTATGTGTACTTTACCGATCGATTATTCCGCCTGCGGCTAAAATTGTTTGAGTTCTTACTGACGTGAGCCCGACACGAGGCAATAATCCGAGTCAGTCAACGTAAAATTTATCCAAAAAAATAAATAGCAATGAGGGATAATTCGATCATTTTGGTTTCGGTCATTATTCGTAAATATCGACCGATTTTGACCTTATAACGACAGATCTGACAATTGATAAAGGCTGTGATTCTTCTAGTGTAAAAGATAATTAGAACCGGCTTATATAACATGTCAACCAATCTGGTTCGACAAGTCCTTTTCATCCTTTGATGTACTGTTTGCCAATAACAATAACATATTTCATAAATATTTCATATTTTGCAATCTACAATTTTGTTACTTATATCAGGTTGAATGATTGAATCTATATTTGCCGATTTAAAAATCGAAACCGAGCCGAATATATACGAATCAACGTTTTTTAAACTGAAACCGAACCCGAAGAGAGAGAAAAGAACTTAAAAGAAGAGAGATAAATCAATTTTTTATTGACAAAAATGAAATAATGGATGACTTGTGATTTTTTAAAGATAAGGCATGAGAGAGTTGTGTTAGTGATATAAGGAAACCACTAAGACACTGTTGCTGCAGTGCATTTTTTTGTCACATTTCTTATATTGGAGTTAAGAGCATGTTTAAGGGAGTTGTTGAACTTGCTCTTAGAACCTCAGTAATCCACCTTTTAACATAAATATAGATTTTGAATGAAATAAGTCGGTTTGAATGAAATGAGTATTAATCAAGTTGTGATCTTTTGTCACCGATATTAATATGTGAGATTTGACCTTATGTTATTTCACTTCACGCACAGCCAAAAAAAGGAAAAAAGTAATGTCATGATCTTTTGTGAGTTTATGGCACATAAGCAACTGATAATGATTTTTCTTAACTTGCCCATACTTTTTATTTATTCGTATTTTACATGTTTTTTCCATAGTCCGATTAATAGTTGGAGTCTTATGGTGCTGCTGAAAAGTCAATCAAACTTATTGACTCTGTGGCTAGCTAGTGTTATATATCCTCTTGCTTTATTGAGCAGGGGCTCAGCTGATCAAAACATTAACTAACCTGTAAAATGTGTGTGTATATAAGTCCAAAGAAGATTATACATATAGTCTGATAAAAACAGAATAGCCTAGATTTTTTTATATTAACTTTGTAGATCTATGATACTCTATTAAGTAGTATACATAAAATCACTATTCACCATATTTAATATGTTATGTGTTATAGTGTTTTGTACTTAAATATGTTATGTGATCTATGATACTCTATTAATTTAACATCCTTTAACCACCTCTTGGTACCACATTTATACGAGTCAATTTTGGACCACATTTTGGCTCTAATCAACCATGTAAATCACTATTCACCATATTAGAGTCACTTTGCACCCTATAAGAGTCACTTGCCACCATATATTGGTACCAATTGACCTTTTAACATCATCCACATGCAAATTAACATCCTTACCCACCTCTTGGTACCACATTTATACGAGTCAATTTTGGACCACATTTTGGCTCTAATCAATCATGTAAATCACTATTCACCATATTAGAGTCACTTTGCACCCTATAAGAGTCACTTGCCACCATATATAGGTACCATTGACCTTTTAACATCATCAAAATGCAATTTAACATCCTTTCACCACCTCTTGGTACCACATTTATACGAGTCAATTTTAGGACACATTTGGCTCTAATCAACCATGTAAATCACTCTTCACCATATTAGAGTCACTTTAAACCCTATAAGAGTCACTTGCCACCCCATAAAAACATAAAAGACTAGATTTTTTATATTAACTTTGTAGATCTATGATACTCTATTAAGTAGTATACATATATAGGATGATATCCATTGCTATCGTTAATAAGATCGACATATCGTACTGTTAACGCAATGTAATTATGCAGCTGGAGCGTAATCATAGCCACCATCGTCATCGTATCATATGAATTTGCAGTACCATCAAATTATCTGAATCTCCTTGGATGCCCTTGTCGCACCACCACATTCCGCTACCAATCTCGAAGAGAATAGACATTTTCTATAGATGTTCAAAAAATGAAATCAAGCGATCGAGTTCTCAAATTAGTACTACTATGTTGGGTTGTGTTGAGGTTCTTGGAGTACTGGTGTAAATAATTAGCATACCTTACTTTATACTTATATAGACGCAGAAAGGTGAAAGAATCAGAGTATTGAAATTGTTTGACACGTACAAGTCAACTACAAGGGAAGTGTGGAGCTGTTTTGATTGGAGCGACTCAACGAGTGAGTCCATGTGTAAACCTGTTGTGGCCTTCCACGTAGAAGATACACTGGCAGGTCATATTTAGCTTTCTTGCATGAAAATTAGTTTATTCTCTAACATGTAGTAATAGGATCTCACAGAAGTAGGGCTGTTTACAAACCAAGCAGAGTCAAATTTTGATCGAACAGAGTCAAGTTTAATTTTTTTTTCAACGAACCGAGCCGAGCGAGTAAAAAAAGTGTTCGAGCTCGAGCTCGTTAACTAACAAGCCGAACACGAGCTTGTTCGCGAACATAAAGGAGCCGATTCGAGCCGAGCCGAGTCAGAAAAAAATCAGGTCAATCGCTATTTGACTGTGGAAATAACTTATGAAATAAAACTATTTTTGAAAAAACTTTGGTTATATCACTAAAATATATATCTTGACATACATACGGTTGGATCGATCAAAAATATTTTTTAAAAAATTCGAAGCACCAATTAATGACTAAAAATATTCAGGATATATTATATTTTTTTCTAGTTTTAACGAGCGAGTTTGAGTCAAACAACCCAAAACTCAGCTCGAGCTCATTTTGCTTAATGAACACAA
>NW_027419531.1:0-18625 GCF_009905375.1 Apium graveolens | reverse complement strand
AAGGTTTTCACTCTTAATCCTATCATTTTCAAGAGTTTGATCCCTATAACTAACATGAGATCTAAGAAACAATCTTCATTCATAAATATCATCAGTATCAAAATCAAGTGTGGTCTGAGGTACTTTACTTCAGCATTGTCAGCCTCAATATCGGCATTTTCCATAAGAGTATAGTTAACACCATCATCTGAATCTGATGTGTCATCCCAGTTCTTTTTCTTGGTGATTAAGGCTTGTTTCTTCTCAGTCTTTGGCTTTGTGCAGTCAGATGTAAAGTGTCCTACTCCATTACAGTTGTAGCACTTTTCCCTTGACTTGTCAAACTTTCCAGTTTTTGACTCCTTCCTATCACAGTTTCTTCTGTAATTCCTCTTATCAGTGTTTGAGAAACTGGAGCCATTCCTGGAAAACCTCTTTCCTTTCTTAAAGTTCTTGTAGACCATCTTCTTGAAGTTTTTAACCAAAAGAGCTGCCATTTGTTCAATGTCTTCATTATTTTCATGATCACTTTCAGTATCTAATTCACTATCAGAGTTTGAGTCATCATCAAAGTTTGATGACTCAGTATCAGACTTAGCAATCATAGCCTTTCCTTTGTAGTGGATTTTTCTACTGACTTTCTCCTTTGTCTTCTCTTCAACCTTAAGGGCAACCTGTCTTACTCTTGGTCCTTTCCTTTTGCTCATTTACTCCATCTCCAGTTCATTAGTTTTCAGCATGCCATAGATCTCATTTAGAAATATATCATTCAGTTTATAATTATCCTTAATTGATGTGACTTTTAAGTCCCACTTTTCTGGGAGTGCAAGAAGGAACTTGAAGTTAGAGTCTTCCAAATCATATTCTTTGTCAACCAGAGACAAGTCATTGATCAGCTTTTGAAATCTGTCATAGATTTCAGTCAAGGACTCATCAAATTTTGAGTCAAAGTGTTCATACTCCTGAGTCAGTATAGTCCTCATGTTCTTCTTAATAGCAATGGTTCCTTGACACTTGACTTCCAAAGTATCCCAAATTTCTTTGGCAGTTTCGCATCCAATAACTCTATTGGACATGACACTGTCAAGACTGCTATGCAAAATATGTCTTGTTTTTTCTCCTTCATATTAGATGAAAAATCTTCAGGAGAATAGTCCTTCTTATCTTTATCAATCATCTTATCTTCTTGACCTGGAACATCAACAACTATCTTCATTGGCCTATGAGGTCCATCATACATCATGTTCAAATACTCAGGATCTGTTGCTTCCAGATAGATGACCATCTTCACCTTCCATATTGGATACTCATGAATCTTCAGTATTAGAAACTTTATAGCCTCATATCTGCTCATATTACGATTGATAGGTTGATTGGCTGGTGGTGGTGGTGGGGAATTTTGTTTAGGTTCTTTGTCTGCCATTATAAATTGATTTTAGATCTTAAACTATTTCTTTATCAACAGCAAGCTCTGATACAATTGTTAGGTCCTTAATACAACTGTAGAGGGGGGTGAATACAGTTTATGCAGATAAATTGAATTAAGTACTCAACAATATAAACAGTTTTATATTGATTAATAAAAATTGATTAAAAACTAATCTCTCAAAGGATAAACATATATCCTTGAGAGCTGCTATGTTACATAATAGATGTATCAATATGCGATACATAAAGTATAAACCTAATATGTGCTTATATACTGCACAGCTGCACAACCAATAAGGAATCCTATTTTATTACAATAAGGAATCCTAAAACATATCCATGTATTGATTGCTACAAGAAGTAAAGTCCTATTCTGATATGAATTCTGCAAATTCTTTCCTTCTTCAATATCTCCTCACTTTAAGCTGAAGTGACCAAATACTGATGTCAATTATTGATCAGCAAATGCTGATAACAAATGGTGATGACATCACTTTCTGCTAAACTCTAATATCAAATACTGATCATAAATTCTGATAGTTTGTATGTTGATATCATCAATTTCTTCTAACATATGACCTGGCGCCCTTTCAACTCTCACCAAACAACTACGAATTAGTTTTAGATTTATACATTCTTTAAATGGATTTAAAGTTATTCTCTTCAATGAGGGAACTGCCTAACACTTCAATGTGTAGGTGCCACATCAAGAAATCAGTCAAAATTCTCTTTTCCACATAACTTGAGGGCGCGCCTTCACCATCCATGGCATAGAGGGCGCGTCCTTGAGGTCTAGGCCTCTCCTGTTTGTATCATTCTAAGGGCATCCCTTAAGGTTTCAAGGTATCTTTGATCCATACATCATGGAGGGCGTGCCCTTAATTTTCTGGGAAAGTGGGCTCGCCCTATCTTTCCTAGATCCTGACATTAATGCTTCAGTTTCATTTAATTGACCCGTTTTCCACCCGGATAATGCTTAAACCGAATCTTGGGCATAACATCAAGTACCGCACACTTAACAGGGGTTATTCGTCTATTTGCTACTCAGGGGAGCCTGTTACTAATATACAATCCAACATGATTCAAAAGAAGACAATGGGGCCATTTACATTACAACATCAACTCGTATACAAACAAGAGAGCAGCAATGTGTGCTGTATGCTGGGGGAAAGTAAGAAGCATCTAAAGGTCTAGTTGGCTAGAGTACAACTGGCATATTCAGTTAGAGAATGATATATATATATATATATATATATATATATAATATATATAGAGATAGAGAAATGACAGAGGTGGGTAGGTTTTTTGTAATGTAACAGAATATAAATCTAGTTTTTCACAATAGTCTTCCGTCTTCTTCTTTAATTCCTTCTCTGCAACTATACAAATTGTCATGGTATCAGAGCAAGAGCTCAATCTTTCCGCATCAATTATGTTCATTTTCTGATTGAACACAATCTCGTTATCTTTCTCTACAATTTTTTTTTGTGTTTTACATTTTGTTTATTGTTGCATCGTCTTCAACATACTGTGTTTCTCGAGCTTCATCCGTGCAACAATGGTGTTTCAAGCTACATATTCAAGTGTAGTCAGTGGATCTACTTCTTCATCATCTGTCATTGATATTAATCATCCGTATTATCTCATCCATCTGATAATCCTGGAATGAGTCTTACAATAATTGTGTTGAATGAGAATAACTATTCACAGTGGAGTCGGGTCGTTGGAGATTGCTCTCGCATCGAAGATGAAACTTGGATTTGCCACTGGATCTCATCCTAAACCTGCTGCTACATCACAGTTACTTTCTCAATGGAGTCGTTTATAATCATATGGCAATTTCTTGGTTGCTTAACTTTGTTTATGCTAATATCGTAATAGCATTGTCTATATGGATTCTTCACATTAATTTGGACAGAGTTATCTATTCGATATGCGCAGAGAAATTTTTCTAAATTGTTCAATTTGCGTAACCTTGTAAAAGATACACGATTCTAGTGTTGTTTGTGAGTTTTGCCAAATGTCTGGACATACTGAGAATAGATGTTTCTATGTTGTTGGATATCCATCCTGGCACCGTTATTCGGTAAGCCTAAACCAAAACCAAGAGGTTCAACTGGAAATTCTAGACCTACGGCAGCAGAGGTAGCAGTTCATTCCAGTGAGAATGCTCCTCAGTATGTGACTAATAATTTTACAGAGACTGCAGGTGTGGATTCTCTAGGTTTATCCGAGAATCAGCTCAAGCATTTACTTTAGATGTTGAATAACAACATGAAATCAACTGGCACTTCTCAGAATGTTATTTCTTTTACCTGGCCAACTGCCAAATCTGTCACCTTGCAGGTACTCTTAGTTCTGTGTCATCTAGTAATATTTAGTCAAATTGGATAGTTGATTCCGGTGCCACTGATCATATTACCTCTCAGTTACATGTACTCCTAGATCATGTTCCTTGCCATGCCTTCTTACATCTGCCTAATAGTCATTCAGTTACAGTAACTCATGTTGAAACTGTAAAATTTGCATCTGGTCTTACACTTCATCATGTGTTATGTGTGCCTGGTCTTACACACAACTTATTTTCCAATTCTAAATTACTCAAGGACGCTAATTTTACTGTGTGTTTTTCTGCTTTTTCTTGTTATCTCCAGGACCCTATCTCGAAGAGGACACTTGAGATTGGTAATCTTACGGATGCTTGTATATGTTCAATTCATCTCCGCCTTCTTCTTTGTCTAGTCCTAGTAACACATTCTCAGGTTTTTGGTGTAATCAAATTAGTGTTGTTGATTCTGATATTTGGCATGCGAGGTTGGGGCATGTTCCCTCCTCTGTATTGCAAAAATTGTGTAAAATATAACACTGATTTTCTTGACTGTGATTCGTGTTCCTTTTGCTGATAGTACTACTTGTTCTACTTAATTGTTTGATTTAGGCCGTATTCTAAGAAAACTAATGATAATTGTAACCAGTTTTTAACAATTCTTGAAGATAAATCCAGGACCACATGGGTATTTCTTTTGCCTGATAAGTCCGAAGTCTCCTCCATTTTGATTGATTTATTGTCCTATATCAAGACTCAATTCCATAAAACAGTTAAGACAATTAGGACTGATCATGGTACTGAAGTTGTCAATAAAGTTTTGTCTTCCGTCTTGGCAACTTTGGAATTTGTCCATCAAACAAGTTGCGTCTATAATGTAATAACCCCAAATTTTGTAACTTTTTGAAATCCCTAATTAATAGTAATTTTTGCTGATTGTAAAATATTATCAGACGACCATATATAGAAGTTCCTATTATGAAAATTCTGAGTTCATATCAGTATTCCGTAATGAATATGAGTGTAGCTAAAGGTCGCCAGATTTCGAAAATGAGCACTTTGTTTTTTTCTCGAAAATCCACCAGACACTAAAGGAATTAAGTTTAAAGCATTAAGATTAAATGATTTAAATCCAAGGATTATAAAAGGAGATCATTAAAGGAATAAAAGATATTAAAAAGAGCTCAGGGAAATCCTAAGTATAAGAGCACAAATATGTTCCCTTAAACGATCAACGAGAATGAGAGTTAAACGAACCATAAAACAAATAAGTGATCAAGGAACAAGCTTATGCAAGTAACAAAGGAGATTAACCAAGCATTAGCAATAAGCAAGAGGATTAAAGCAAGGAAATATCACCACACCATAAGATTTGGACATGTGGCGTGGAGGTGATTTCATCAAGATGATGCAGTCACTTTATTAATGTGAAATCAAGATATTAACCAAAGTAAACGTCTTGAATTAATCCCCACCAAAGCATTTCACTCCCATTTACCAAGGCAAGAAAGCAAGAAAACCACCTTCTTCCCCATTCCTCCAAGAAGCTCTCGACTTCTTTTCTTAAGAAGAAGAAGTCCAAGCTCCATTCCTTATTAATTATCAACATAATTATCTGGGCTTCTTGATGGTTAAATATAGATACCCTAAGAGTTTGAGCTTCCAATTCCATGTCTAACTAGTTCATACAATTCATCAAAGATGATGATGAATAGTATCTTACTTGAGTTTTCTTGATTTTTCATGAAATATTAAGGTGTATAAGAAAGGATCAAGGTTCTCTTAGGCATTTCAAGGCTCTTCTATTGTATTAAAAAGCTCCAAGAAGGTATAACGAAGTTCCCCCTTTGATATAAGTTAAAAGCTTGTATGTTTTTAGAATTTAAATGAATGATTTTGTGGTTGTTAGTGGATGAGAGGATTAAACATGTTTAGTTTGTGTATGCTAAGTTATTGTTGATTGATTGTTGGAGCCATAATTAGTACTTGTTGGATTTGAAGTTTTTGAGCATATTTTGACTTAGTTTAGTTGTAAAAGTTGAGATCTTGAGTTGTGGTTTGATTGGTAATGAATTAATGTTGTATTGTTGTGAAATTGGTTGTTTAAAGTTTTGGAAATCGTTAGTTATAACCGTCGTAATACCCGATTTTCCAAATTACTGTTTTTGTGTGTAATTTTTGGGATCAAAACCTCCACTTTTAAACCTTACCACTGTCATGATTAGCTAGATTATGTTTTAAGATTTTTTGTGGTATATAGGTCATGTTAATCGGATATAAGGTTTAGGAGAAACGGTCATTTAAAGTGTGTTTCGCAAAACTACCCCGACATTAAGAGTAACTTAGAAACTGTTTTTTAATGCCCTTAAAGGACTTGTCGGATCATGAAACTTTTATGTAAAGTGTCTAAGGAAGTTAGTAAGGCACTCGCGAAGGTTTCGCGTTAAAAAGTTTAAGTGTCAATTTTATAAAATTATTGGGGCCGAGGGTGCGCAAGCAAGAAATGTAATTTAACAACTTGTAAACGAGTGTTAGTGTATATGAGAGTAAAGCTTAGTTTCATAAGCGATTAAGGACTAATCCCGAGTTATGATATTGTTTATAGGTTATCGGACCAATCCTAGACCCACTACCACCCTCGGACATTCAGGCAAGTCTTCGAACCCTATTACTGTTGTTGTGGTGATTACATGCTATATCTTGAGATATCAGTTCTTTTGTGATAAGTTTGCAAGTTTATTCATAATGTTATATGCACTGTTAACACTTAAGAGTGTCATGAAATATATAAAAATGGGGAATTCATATTTTCCGACCAGGTAATGATTGTACAAGGGAAATAAGTCAGTAAAATAGATAAAACCCAATATAAAAAGTTTTTCAAAATGTTCCAAGCATTATGCCACCACGAGGAATAAGATTTAGGGTGAACCCTGAGTGTGGTAATCAGGGAAGTCACAATCAAGATAGAAGGAAACCATAATATAATAAAGTGGAAAATAAGGATTATAACATATAGGACGACCCCGATTATGGGGAGAAGGATGAAACCTTTCATGCTGAGGAAATAGAAGTCACTTAAGCCCTCAGAGTTCCAAGGACAGCTGACCCAATCAATGAAATAGCCTGGCTAAAGGGAACAGAGGAATCATTGGAGATTCTAAATGTTTGATGAGGTGCAAAAGACTATTTTTGCCACCTGCCTTCCGAAGGGAGAGGCCAACCACTGGTGGGGGGCCAAGAAAGATATAGAGACAGATGTTATAATAAATTGGTTAAGGTTCAGTCAATTGTTTCGGGGAAAGTACTTCCCAAGGAATATGGAAAAATGGAGATAGTGTAGAAGTTTTAGAGCCAGAACCAAGGCGAACGAGTATGATGAATTATGAATCTAAGTTGTGAATGTCGTCAAGGTTCATTTTAAAGGACATAAATCCAGAATGACGGGATGTTTGAAATCAATGATTATGCTATATTGGTTTATGAAATGACTGTAATAGTAATGAAAACAAAAAGGATGAAAGGGAAAGGAATCTAAAGGAAATAGAGTTTGAGGAACGATAAGGGAGTTAGGTATATGGAAATACTAAGAAACCCAAGCAATAAAAATAAGAGAGGTATGTAATTATTAGGGTGAGGGTGATTGACATGAGGTAAGGTTGAGATTTGAATGCCTAAGCGATACATATATTTAATCCCCTTTAAGTTGGGAGAATTCGATAAAACCTTGAGATAGACCAATGGATTAATAATGAGACACGGATGGACTGGGGAAACAAGAAGACAAGAATTTAGATTATTGAATAAAGGAAGTTGATCTTCAAGGATGTGAGGTTATTTAACACATGTGCCTTGATGCCCAAAGGGGGGACGCCAGTTATAAAAGATATCCCGATATTGAGGTGACTATTGAGATAAACAACAAAAGTAAGCGAGGAATTAGTAAGAAGAATTTCACGTTGAACATGACCAATATCTTCCGAAACATCCTTGCTACCATTACCAAATCAGGAAAAAAAAGCAGTTGGCCGTTGTTACCTTTTGGAGGCTATATAGATTGACCTCGGTTTGAAAAAGGATGATACCGTGAAAATTAGGTATAGACTATCAAGATGGGAATAATTTAATAAGATGCCCTTATCAGGGATAGATGACTTGATATACCCATGAAAGAATGTAAGTACCTTTTAAAAATGGAATTAAGGATAAAGCATCGATAACTTGAGATGAACCCTGGGGGAATGCATAAAGGGTAGCATTTCACCCTTAATAGGGACATTATGAGTTTGGACATTATGAATTGGAGGGATTAAGGTAGCAACAACCTTTAAAGATAAGTGGATAAAGTTTTCAGGACTGTATAGACACAATGGTTATAGTATTAGTAAATGATATCTTGATATGCCCTGTACCTAGGAAATACAGGAGGAACGATAAAAGGATAACCTTGGAGGTTTTACAAGAAGAAATGTAATATCTAAGTGTTTAAAATAGAAATGTTGATAAAGGAAATACGACATAATAATAATTCCAGGTGGGGCACGTGTTAAACTATGAGAAAGTATGGATCGAATCAGTAAAGGTCGAAATTGTTAAAGCAGGAAGGACCCAAGACAAGAGACGTCTTAAGTACGATCGAGAGTCATCTGTGATAATGTTCATATTTAAAGACTAAGGCAATAACTTATGGAAAAATGGTAATATTGTTTTTTCTTCT
Source organism: Apium graveolens (assembly GCF_009905375.1). NCBI lineage: Eukaryota > Viridiplantae > Streptophyta > Magnoliopsida > Apiales > Apiaceae > Apium > Apium graveolens. The sequence goes on along the minus strand of NW_027419531.1, from coordinate 10,175 downwards.
TCTCACCAGAGCTTAAGGAAAACATATGCACATAAGCGGTAATTAGAAATGAGATAGAAAATTTAGTTGAAATTGGTTCAAAAGACATTGATTATAAGGATCCATTATTCTCGGGAAAGGCCAATGAGGTGGCTGACACTTTAAGTATACGAGAGTAATTATAACGCTCATGCCAAAGGAATGCAGTAATGCTGAGTGAAACCATGAAGGTTATATTATGGTGTGGAAGATTTACATTCCTTCCGATGACTGTGGGATACCCAACTGTAGTAGTAGTTTGGTAAATATTTAATTCCCGTTATCGCTGTGAGCAGGCTACCTATCTTAGAAGGTCCTATCTTGAGATAAGCCAGGACTATGTTACAAAAAGGACTAAATGAACCTTTGAGTTTCAAGTATCCAATTGAAGACATATGATTAATAATGGTATTAACCTGCTATCATTGCTTATATTGAAGCTCTTCTTTAATTTTATCTGCTCCATGTTGTATCGATGTCAAGTTCGGAAAATGTTTTTACATAGATCACGAATGGTAATTATGTTTCCTCCTTAAAAGATTTTGATACGACAAATATGAATTCCGTATGATTAGTAATTAAGATCTCGAGGAAAGCAAATGACTGCAGCAGATCGGTGATGGAATACAGTAATGTAGCAATGATTCTGTGAATAAGGAGATGATAACAACGGTGAGAGGTATATTGTAATGGATATTGAGATATGATTACTGATAATCGGGTCATGAAGATGTATAAGTTATCGTTCATAGACTAACTAAGTCAATTATTTACCTATTGAATATTTATTCCTTCTTATCGACAAAGAGTAGTATTACTATATGAAAGAAATTATGGTGCAACGTAGGATTCTAGTATCGACAACGTCGAGTATGAAATCCATGATTCAGTTTTAGACATTGAGGGAGTTTCAAAGGTAATTGTTAATAAGATTGAGCAAGAGCATGAATCCATAGAGTGGTGGACGGAGTAGCAAAAATATATTGAAGCTCTTCTTTAATTTTATCTGCTCCATGTTGTATCGATGTCAAGTTCGGAAAATGTTTTACATAGATCACGAATGGTAATTATGTTTCCTCGAGATCTTAATTACTAATCATACGGAATTCATATTTGTCGTATCAAAATTAGATCGGTGATGGAATACAGTAATGTAGCACATGATTCTGTGAATAAGGAGATGATAACAATGGTGAGAGGTATATTGTAATGGATATTGAGATATGATTACTGATAATCGGGTCATGAAGATGTATAAGTTATTGTTCATAGACTAACTAAGTCAATTATTTACCTATTGAATATTTATTCCTTCTTATCGATAAAGAGTAGTATTACTATACGAAAGAAATTGTGGTGCAACGTAGGATTCTAGTATCGACAACGTCGAGTATGAAATCCATGATTCAGTTTTAGACATTGAGGGAGTTTCAAAGGTAATTGTTAATAAGATTGAGCAAGAGCATGAATCCATAGAGTGGTGGACGGAGTAGCAGAAATATATTGAAGCTCTTCTTCAATTTTATCTGCTCCATGTTGTATTGATGTCAAGTTCGGAAAATGTTTTACATAGATCACGAATGGTAATTATGTTTACTCGAGATCTTAATTACTAATCATACGGAATTCATATTTGTCGTATCAAAATCAGATCGGTGATGGAATACAGTAATGTAGCAATGATTCTGTGAATAAGGAGATGATAACAACGGTGAGAGGTATATTGTAATGGATATTGAGATATGATTACTGATAATCGGGTCATGAAGATGTATAAGTTATTGTTCATAGACTAACTAAGTCAATTATTTACCTATTGAATATTTATTCCTTCTTATCGACAAAGAGTAGTATTACTATACGAAAGAAATTGTGGTACAACGTAGGATTCTAGTATCGACAACGTCGAGTATGAAATCCATGATTCAGTTTAGACATTGAGGGAGTTTCAAAGGTAATTGTTAATAAGATTGAGCAAGAGCATGAATCCATAGAGTGGTGGATGGAGTAGCAGAAATATTCAGACACGTGAGAATACGATGCAGTAATACTTGATATTGACATATATATTTCATTCTTCATTGCTAAACCTCTATAGTTCAGAGGTAGATTCCAAGCCAGATATTTTGTGACCATATATCTTTTTATAATTCTTTTCAATTCTTCCTTTTTCATCTTCTAATAAACTAAGAAGAACAACCCTTCCAGAAGGAGGGGGTATTGACAAATGACTATCTATCTTTGTGATAAAAGCCTAGTAGGGTACCACATGTTGTTTAATTGCTTGTCAAGTACTAAAGGCTAGCCCCTTCTGTACTAACTATGCATTGTAACAAGTGTTCATTGATAATAGTGATCTCTCAATAAATTCTTGTACTTCTATATATTTGATCAAGCTTTCAAGGATAGAAGCGGCTAGGAAAGGATTAATATAAGTGCGGTTGTCTCCAAAATTGAAACGTGTTTGTGATACTAAGGTCGACACAATTATTAAAAGGTTATAGAACGCTAAAGAGCAAAAGTATAGCCAGAATAGTACTATGTACAGGAAACAATAACGATTACGGACTGGAAAAGGGAGGATATTGAGAAGCAGAAGCTATAGCACTAAAAGATATGTCGAGAGTCTGAGCATCCTTTAGAGGAAGTCGGAATAATCACGTATCACTGATCGAGTTCGCTTACAACAATAAATTTTATGTCAGTATTGGAATGCCGCCTCACGAGGCCCTTTATAGAAGAAGATGTTGATCTCCCTTGTATTGTGATGCAGTTGGAGAGCGCAAGATGCTTGGACCCGAAGTGGTCCAACGAACCAAGGATATAGTGGATCTAATCCGAGGACGGTTGGTAGCGACCCGAGGTCGATGGAAGAATTACGCCAATTTGGCCCGGAAGGACAAAGAGTATGAAGTAGGGGACCTAGTATTGTTAAAAGTAACCACATTTGTTTTTTATCTGATTTCATGATGGAATCCTTTTAAGGAGGGGAGACTATAATAACCCCAACTTTTGTAACTTTTTGAAACCCTGATGAATAGTAACTTTTGTTGATTTTGTTGATTGGAAAATATTATCAGACGACTATATATAGAAGTCCTGTTATGAAAATTCTGAGTTCATATTAGTATTCCGTAATGAATATGAGTGTATGTAAAGGTCGTCAGATTCGAAAATGAGCACTTTGATTTTCCCCAAAAATCCACCAAATACTGAAGGAATTAAGTATAAAGCGTAAAGATTAAAGGATTTAAATCCAAGGATTATAAAAGAGGATCATTAAAGGAATAAAAGATATTAAGAAGGGCTCAGGGAAACTGTAACACCCCCAGATCCGGGGTCGGGGATCCGGGTCGTCACGAGTTCCATTTCCCTTAATAACACCCAATCTTAATAATTACTCAACTACTCTGTACTGTGACCCCACAATAAACACACACACCACACGTTATAGTCTCAGAGATGAACATCCAAAAATAACCACAAGTCATTTTATTCCACAATTATCTGCCAATACACCTTAAAAGGTTTTCTGAATAAATTTACATTTCTTTGCCATTATTACAATTCATAAATATAAATAAATCTGGTCCATCAAAAGTTGAAAGCCTAGCCTATTGGTAGTTCCTACCTCAGTTACGGCGGCATCAATGCTTCTAGAAAACTGCGGAACGTCTCCTAATCGCTTGTGAATCGGGAGCTTGGTTCTGTTCATCTTTTCTATCTGTTGTTGTGTGATGAAAGAAGAAAGCAAGGGTGAGCAGCAAGCCCACCAAAATAATATGTATAATGATTAATAGTATATGAGCCTACTCATAATACTCATGAAAGTCTTGGTCAAAAGAAATGAACCAAGTTGATATCTTAATGCGATGAAGTCGCAAAATATTCAGTATATATATATACATATATACTTTTCAAAATATGGGAAGTCCTCTTCCATGCATAATATACACAAAGTCCCAGTGTATAACTGTATATATAAAAAAATATCGTTGCAAGGTGATCTCATATATCTAACCTTGTCTCAACGTTTTTCCGAAAATCCTTGTCATTCATAAGACAATCATTAACTAGATATAAGTTTAAAAGATGAAGTTACAAGATACCCCAAAATACTTATATCTTTCCCAAATACTACTTGAACTACCCCCGTTGAAGTTATAATCAGTTTCAAATGTTCATCACATAGATGAGACTACAAGACATGATTTGAATAGATTCAATCTTTGAATATCATTATAAATAATGAAGTTACGAGATACTTCATTAAGACCCGATATATAAATATATTCATATATATCTCCCATACATTTCCTGAAAACCTCTGTCATATAAAGTATGAACAGAGTTGCAATATCCAATGAATTTGGAAGGAAAAGAATTTTGGCATAAACCAGATATCTTGCTGATCAGGCAAAGATACCAATAAGTAACCTTTTCTACTAGTAGATGGATGAATCCCCCACCGGTCATCACCCTGGCCACATAAGGACCTTGTGCTGGACCTCCACCCGGCCTCTTACACGTTGATGGACTGCCACCCAGCCACTTACACTTTGATAGACCGTACCCCGGCCTGTCGCTTATGCCGACTCAATTAGATGGGCTTACTTCCCGAACATTGGGCAAGTAATCAATTCATTTATCAAAACAGCAACCTTGTTGCGAATATAAAATACACCATAGAGCCGGATCCCTCAGGTTTTGAGCGAGTATTTAAATCCCCTTAAAAGGAAGATCTTAAATATAAAAATGAGTTTTGGGATCCGCTCTAACTTTTAAAAATCATTTTGAAGACTCGAAAACACTTTAAAGAGTGTTTGGAGTAAAACTGATTTAATGAAATAAATCTGTCCCGATATATTAGAAAATATCTGAATATTATTATTTAAATAATATTCCCACAAAGAATTATCTTTATAAAAATAATTGCAGTAGAAGTATTAAAACTTATACTTGAAACGAGTATTAAATAACCAAAGATACACTTATATGAAAGTATTATCTTTATTTGAATAATCGAAAATAAGTTTGATTATTAACACTTTATTCTCTAATGAAATAAAGAATATATTTCAGTAATAAGCGGAGTCATAATACCTCGAATGAATATTATAAATAATATTTATTAAATAAAATAAAGGAGTCATACATCCTCAAATGAATATCCAAGTAATATTCAATAATAATATAAACTGAGTCATAAGCCCTCGAATGAATATTCAAATAATATTCAAATAATAAAATAAACTGAGTCATAAGCCCTCGAATGAATATTCAAATAATATTCAAATAATAAAATAAACTGAGTCATAAGCCCTCGAATGAATATTCAAATAATATTCAAATAATAAAATAAACTGAGTCATAAGCCCTCGAATGAATATTCAAATAATATTCAAATAATAAAATAAAGGTATCGAATAAACCTTATTCGATCCATAGTTTTAAAAACTATATCCATATATATATATAAATAAATATATATATATATAATATACTCGGGAACATCGACTCCCGGTTTAGAAATATGTTCACCTTTTATCCCCTATACTAAGGGTATACGCAACTACTTGCTTATTTCTAGCATAGGTATTATGCAACTATAAGCATTGAAATCAACAGATAGATAACCAGATTACGAAACAATCATGCATATATACCATATCAGCATGCTCCAATATATCGCAAAATTTGCTAATAACAATCATGCACTTATCACAAGATAATGCATATACATATATTTACATCACAACAACAGTATAACGGGTAGAAAACTTGCCTGAGCGACTGGGGGTTACGAATGGCTCGGGACGAGTCTGGTAACCTATAAACAACAAGTAAGTTGGAATTAAACCAAAGTCACTTGTAAATCTATACTTTAACTAACTTAGACTCTAACGCTTGTTTTGCGCTTACTGATTCTCTTAAGTCACTCGAGTACCCTCGGCTCCACCATTTTTAATAATTTAACCTTTACGAGTTTTAAGGCGATTCCTTCGCGAGTGTCTTACCAACTGCCTAACACACTTACCATAAATTTTGCATACATTAATTAACCCTTTTTGGTCTTTAACCTATGTTTCAAAGGAAGGCGAGGGGAAAAGTTTCGTTCGTGAAACGCCGTTACTTGAAACGGTTGTTTCTTCTCCTAAACCGTGCATCGGAATCGAACGAACTACATATCAAAATGAAGCTCGTAACATGAGCTATCTAAACATGGCAGTGGTCATAATCTAGCAGGGGGTTCTCGGGTCCTAATGTTATGCACAAAAACAGTCCAAAGAAAATCGGACGTTACGACGGCTATGTTTACGCGATTACCAATGTTTAAACTACTCCAATTAACCACCAACCAACTCATAACCATCAATACAACAAAACTTCACCTAAACCATACCACATCAGTCCATAATCTCCAAGGTTTTCAACTCAAACAACCACAATCAAGACCTATGAACTATAATCAAGCTTCAATTACCAAAACACTTCCAAATCAAACCAAACTACTAATAATCACAATCCATGCTTCTCATTTCACAACACCAACCATTAAACTTACTAACAAATAAAGTAAAGGCTAGGGTTTGAAGTTTATACCTTCCTTGGGAGGTGTTAAGTTGCTAGGAAGCCTTAGGGAGCCTCCTACAAGCTTGATCTTTCCAAAGAAATCAAGAACACAAAGTTAGGCTTTGAAGTTTCTAAAAGTCCGATTTAAAGAACTGTAAAAATGAGGGTCTTACCATGATTATTTGGACGAGACTTGTGAACAAGAGTTGTAGGCCATCTGAATACCTTTCCAATGAGCTATAGAACACAATATTTGAGTGAGAAATGAAGGAGATACAGCAGTTTTAGTGTTCTGGTTCTGTTTTGGCCGAGAGCATGAAGAACAATGCCTTGGTTTCTTTTGATTTTGATGAAAAATGATTTGCTTGGCTTGGTTGGTTTGATTTTTGTGTTTTTTTTAGTAAATTACCTAGTTGCCCTTGATTTTGTGTGGTTAAAAAGCCACCACATCTCCTTCCTTCCCATGTCATGCTTGTGTCATCCTCATGATGTCATCCTCCCCTCCTTGTCCTCTTTCTATTGGTTGGATGACATCATCCCCACTAATCCCCTTGATTAACTTCCTAATCATTTGCCTAATGACCGCTGATCTGTTATACGGTTCGCTTAACTTTCGTTTTCGTTTATCGTTTGAGGGATCATACCCGGGATCTTATTACTTAGGTTCCCTTAACCTTTCTCAACATATTATATTCCTTTATGATCCTCTCCTATAATCCTTTAATTTAAATCCTTTTTATCCTGTTACCTTTTTCTCAAATCTTTCCGTATCTAGTGTATTTCCGGGAAAAATCAAAGTGTTCGGATTTGGATTCTGACGATCTTTATATACACTTATATCCCATATAAAGTACTAATAAAATCTCAGAATATCCATATCAGAACCCCTACATAGTGTGGCATGAAAAGTTTTCTCATTCAGCAAAAACACTATTCATAAGGGTTTCAAAAATTTCCCAAAAATTGGGGTTATTACAGTCTCCCCTCCTTAAAAGGATTCCGTCCCGGAATCAGATAGAAAGTGAATAGGGATACTCTCTTAGCATTGCACTTCTAACTCTCGAGTAAATTTTCCCACATTGTGGTTCTACCATCAAACTCTTACTAGTTTGATAACCCTTCTCCTAAGCACTCGTTCCTTTTTACTCTATACCCTTCCTGGTTGCTCCATATAGGTTACGTCTGGTTGCATGTCTATGCGCTCATATGCCCCTATTTGTCTGGCATCCGAATTACACTTCCTTAACATTGATACGTGGAACACGTTATGAACTTGCTACAGGTTCGGGGGTAGGGCTAGCTCCTATGCTAACTTCCCAAACGTCTTAATATATCCAAGGGTCCAACAAATTGTAGACTTAGCTTTCCTTTCTTTCCGAACCTCATCAATCCTTTTCAAGGGTTTCCAAGGGGATACCTATAACATTACTAGGCCCCCTATTTCATACTCTTTGTCCTTTTTTGAGTCAAATCAGCATACCTCTTATGTCCATCTTGGGTTACTACCAGCCGTCCTCTGATTAGATCTATTATATCCCTGGTCCTTTGGACTACTGCGGGTCCTAGCATCTTGCGCTCTACAACTTCATCCTAACATAAGGGAGATCGACATTATCTTCCCTCAAGGATCTCATAAGGTGACACCTCGATAATGACATATGATCTATTGTCGTGATATAACTAAATTCGCGTTAAAGGATCATTCCAAATTCTTTCAAGTCTATTGCACAGACTCTCATTATAGCGTTTAGCATTAGAGCTTTTGCTTCTCAATACCCATTCTTTTCTAGTTCGTAATCGCTACAACCTTCCGTTCCTAATATTATACTAGTTATACTTTTGCTCGTTAGCGTTCTATAACCTTTTAATGACCACGACAACCTTAGTATCACGAATGTGTTTCCATTCCGCATACTACCACTACTTTATTACTCCTTTTCAGTTGTTTCTATTTTCCAAAATTTGATCAATCAAATAGAAGTAAAGGAATTGTTGAGAGATCACTATGATCATGAACACTTGTTATATTGCATAGTTTAGTACAGAAGGTGGCCAGCCTTTAGTACTTGACCAAGCATATAATAATAGATGGTATCCTACTAGGCTTCTATCACACAGATAGATAGTCATTCGGCAATACCTCCCCTTCTGGAAGGGTTTGTTCTTCTCAATTACATGAAATGAAAAGAAGAGAAAAGACACGAATTGAAGAGAATTGTATATTCATAAAAAAAATTTATGTGCCATAAAATTCTGGCTTGGAATCTACCTCTGAACTATAGAGGTTTGTCATAGAAGAACAAAACATATATGTATTTATATCACATCAAGTATATAGCATCGCATTTCACGTGCCTAAATATTTTTCGCTATCCCGTCCATCATTCTATGGACCCATGCTCTTCCTCGAGCTTATACACAATCACCTTGAAACTCCCTTCGATATCCGGAAAATCGAATCTGGGATCTCATTCTAGACCTCTTCGTTACTAGAATCCATTTCTATACCCGCAACCTTCTCGTAGGGGTATACTACTCTTTATCGATAAGAAGGAATAAATATATCATAGGTAGATAAATTGACTTAATTAGTCTATCAGTGATAACTTATACACCACCACGACCCGATTAGTGGTACTTACTCTCAACATCCATTCCAATACAACTCTCACGGTTGTAAGTAATCAGCTCATTACTCTTAGAATCATTGCTGCCTTACTATGGTCCCCACTGACCTACTGTAGTCATTCATTTTCCATGAAGTCTTAATAGCTAACCATACGGAGTCCATACTCGTATCAAATCCTTCTAAGGAGGTAACATAATCACCATTCCTGATTCATGAAGAACACTCATGATCCTGACATACATACATGACATGAAGCAGATAAAATTTGCAGAAGAGTTCCGCTCAAAGCAACGATAGCAGGTTAATCCATTCTTAATCATATGCCTTCAATAGAAGACTTAACTCAAAGGTTTGTTTAGTCCTTTTTGAACTATGGTCCTGGCTTATCTCGAGATAGTATCTTCTGAGATAGATAGCCCGCTCATGGCGATTACACGAATTAAACCTTTACTAACTACTATTACGGTTGGGTATTGCACAGTCATCAGAAGGAATGTCAATCTTCCAAACCATAATACAACCTTCACAGTTTTAACCATCATCACTGTATTCCTCTGGCACAAGCGCCTATAATTATCCTTTTACCTTTAAAGTGTCGACCACCTCTTTGGCCTTTCCTGATATTAAAATTTCCTTATAGTCAATGTCATTTTAACCACCTCCAAATAAATTTCTACCTTATTTCAATCACTGCTTTTGTAAAGATGTATTCCTTAAAATCTGATGATAAAAAAAAATCACCATTTTTCCATAAGTTATTGCCTCAGTCTTTAGAGGTTAATCACTGTCACGACTGACTCTCAATCATACTTAAACATCTTTTATCTTAAGTCTAATTGCCCTGAATAATTTTGACCATTACTGGTTCGATCCATACCTTCTCGTGGTTTAACACGTGCCTCCCTTGCATCAATAAATTACGTCATATTTCCTTTATATCATTTCTGTTCTTGAA
>NW_027419530.1:0-10863 GCF_009905375.1 Apium graveolens | reverse complement strand
ATGTTAACATGTTAATTGTTGTATATATTGTGGAAAGTGGCTCTTATAGGGTGCAAAATGACTCTAATGGTGAAAGTGACTTACATGGTTGATTAGAATCAAATGTGGAACAAATTCACCTGTATGAAAGTGGAACTAATAGGTGGTAAAACGATTAAATTGGATGTATATGATGTTAACATGATAATTATACATATAGATTGTGGAAAGTGACTCAATAGGGTGCAAATGACTCTAACATGGTGAAAAGTGACTTACATGGTTAATTAGAACTAAAATCTGGACCAAAATTGACTTGTATGAATGTGGCACTAAGAGGTTGTAAAAGGATTTCTAATTGCTGTACATGATGTTAACATGTTAAGTCCAATATATGATGGCAAGTGAGTCTTATAAGGTGCAAATTGACTATAATATGGTGAGAAATCACTTACATGATTGATTAGTGCCAAAATGTGGCCCAAAATTGACTTGTAGGAAATGGGGTACCAAGAGGTGGTTAAAGGATGTCTAATGTACATGATGTTAACATGTTAATTGTATCAATATGGTGGCAAGTGACTCTTATATTCAAAGTGACTCTAATATTGTGAAAAGTGACATACATGGTTGATTAGAGCCAAAATGTGGTATAAAATTAACTTGTATGAAAGTGGTATTAATAGGCGGTAAAGGGATTGAAATTGGATGTATATGATGTTAACATGTTAATTGTTGTATATATGGTGGAAAGTGGCTCTTATAGGGTGCAAAGTGACTCTAATATGGTGAATAATGACTTACATGGCTGATTAGAACCAAAATGTGGAACAAAATTCACCTGTATGAAAGTGGAACTAATAGGTGGTAAAAGGATGTCAAATTGGATGTATATGATGTTAACATGTTAATTATACATATATTGTGGAAATGACTCTATAGGGTGCAAAATGACTCTAACATGGTGAAAAGTGACTTACATGGTTAATTAGAACTAAATGTGGACCAAAATTGACTTGTATGAATGTGGCACTAAAGGTGTAAAAGGATTTCTAATTGCATGTACATGATGTTAACATGTTATTTGTACCAATATATGATGGCAAGTGACTCTTATAAGGTGCAAATTGACTATAATATGGTGAGAAGTCACTTACATGATTGATTAGTGCCAAAATGTGGCCCAAAATTGACTTGTAGGAAAGGGGGTACCAAGAAGTGGTTAGAGGATATCTAATTGCATGTACATGATGTTAACATGTTAATTGTATCAATATATGGGAAAAGTGACTCTTATAGGGTACAAAGTGACTCTAATATGGTGAAAAGTGACTTATATGGTTGATTAGAGCCAAATGTGGGATAAAATTAACTTGTATGGAAGTGAAATTAATATGGTAAAAGGATGTCAAATTGGATGTATATGATGTTAACATGTTATTTTTGTATATATGGTGGAAAGTGACTCTTATAGAAGCAAAGTGACTTTAATATGGTGAAAAGTGACTTACATGGTTGATTAGACCAAAATGTGGAACAAAATTGACCTGTATGAAAGTGGAACTAATAGGTGGTAAAAGAATGTCAAATTGGATGTATGTGTTTAACATGTTAATTATACATATAGATTGTTGAAAGTGACTCATATAGGGTGCAAAATGACTCTAACATGGTGAAAAGTGACATACATGGTTATTAGAACGAAAATGTGGACCAAAATTTACTTGTATGAATGTGCACTAAGAGGTAGTAAAGTATTTCTAATTATGTACATGATGTTAACATGTTTTATTGTTCCAATATATAATGGCAAGTGACTCTTATAAGGTGCAAAGTGACTCTAATATGGTGAGAAGTCACTTACATGATTGATTAGTGCCAAAATGTGGCCCAAAATTGACTTGTAAGAAAGGGGGTACCAAAGGTGGTTAAAGATCTAATTGCATGTACATGATGTTAACATGTTAATTGTATAAATATATGGTGGCAAGTGACTCTATATGGTGTAAAATTACTCTAATATGGTGAAAATGACTTACATGTTATTAGAGCCAAAATGTGGTACAAAGTAATTTGTATGAAGTGGCATAATAGGCGGTAAAAGGATGTGAAATTGGATGTATATGATGTTACCATGTTAATTGTTGTATATATGGTGGAAAGTGACTCTTATAGTGTGCAAAGTGACTCTAATATGGTGAAAATGACTTACATGGTTGATTAGAGCCAAAATGTGGAACAAAATTCACCTGTATGAAATTGGAACTAATAGGTGGTGGCAAGTGACTCTTATAGGGTTTCAAAGTGACTCTCATATGTGAAAAGTGACATACATGGTTGATTAGAGCCAAAATGTGGTAAAAAATTAACTTGTATGAAAGTGGTATTAATAGGCTAAAAGGATGAAATGGATGTATATGATGTTAACATGTTATTGTTGTATTATGGTGGAAAGTGGCTCTTATAGGGTGCAAATTGACTCTAAATGGTGAAAAGTGACTTACATGGTTGATTAGGACCAAAATAGGAACAAAATTCACATGTATGAAAGTAGAACTAATAGGTGGTAAAAGGATGTCAAATTGGTTGTTATGATGTTAACATGTTAATTATACATATAGATTGTGGAAGTGACTCATATAGGGTGCAAATGACTCTAACATGGTGAAAGTGACTTACAGGTTAATTAGAACTAACATGTGGACCAAAATTGACTTGTATGAATGTGGCACTAGGAGGTTGTAAAAGGATTTCTAATTGCATGTACATGATCTTAACATGTTAATTGTACCAATATATGATGGCAAGTGACTCTTATAAGGTGCAAATTGACTATAATATGGTGAGAAGTCACTTACATGATTGATTAGTGCCAAATGTGGCCCAAAATTGACTTGTAGGAAAGGGGTACCAAGAGGTGGTTAAAGGACGTCTAATTGCATGTACATGATGTTAACATGTTAATTGTATCAATATATGGTGACAAGTGACTCTTATATGGGCAAAGTGACTCTGATATGGTGAAAAGTGATTTACATGGTTGATTAGAGCCAAAATGTGGTACAAATTAACTTGTATGAAAGTGGCATTAATAGACGGTAAAAGTTGAATTGGTATATATGTTAACATGTTTATTGTTGTATAATGGTGGAAAGTGACTCTTACAGGGTGCAAAGTGACTTTTAATATGATGAAAGTGACTTACATGGTTGATTATAACTAAAATGTGGAACAAAATTCACCTGTATGAAAGTGGAACTAATAGGTGGTAAAGATCAAATTGGATGTATATGATGTTAACATATAATTATACATATAGATTGTGGAAAGTGACTCATATAGGGTGCAAAATCACTGTAACATTGTGAAAAGTGACTTACATGGTTAATTAGAACTAAATGTGGACCAAAATTGACTTGTATGAATGTGGCACTAAGAGGTTGTAAAAGGATTCCTAATTGCATGTACATGATGTTAACATGTTAATTGTACCAATATATGATGGCAAGTGACTCTTATAAGGTGCAAATTGACTATAATATGGTGAGAAATCACTTACATGATTGATTAGTGCCAAAATGTGGCCCAAATTGACTTGTAGGAAAGGGGGTACCAAGAATGGTTAAATGTCTAATTGCATGTACATGATGTTAACATGTTAATTGTATCAATATATGGTGGCAAGTGACTCTTATAGGGTTCAAAGTGACTCTCATATTGTGGAAATTGACATACATGGTTGATTAGAGCCAAAATGTGGTAAAAAATTAACTTGTATGAAAGTGGTATTAATAGGCGTAAAGGATGTGAAATTGGATGTATATGATGTTAACATGTTAATTGTTGTATATATGGTGGAAAGTGGCTCTTATAGGTGCAAAGTGACTCTAATATGGTGAAAAGTGACTTACATGGTTGATTAGAACCAAAATATGGAACAAAATTCACATGTATGATAAGGTGGTAAAAGGATGTCAAATTGGTTGTATATGATGTTAACATGTTAATTATACATATAGATTGTGGAATGACTCATATAGGGTGCAAAATGACTCTAACATGGTGAAAAGTGACTTACATGGTTAATTAGAACTAACATGTGGACCAAAATTGACTTGTATGAATGTGGCACTAGGAGGTTGTAAAGGATTTCTAATTGCATGTACATGATGTTAACATGTTAATTGTACCAATATATGATGGCAAGTGATCTTATAAGGTGCAAATTGACTATAATATGGTGAGAAGTCACTTACATGATTGATTAGTGCCAAAATGTGGCCTAAAATTGACTTGTAGGAAAGGGGTACCAAGAGGGGTTAAAGGACGTCTAATTGCATGTACATGATGTTAACATGTTAATGTATCAATATATGGTGACAAGTGACTCTTATATGGTGCAAAGTGACTCTAATGGTGAAAAGTGATTTACTGGTTAATTAGAGCCAAAATGTGGTACAAAATTAACTTGTATGAAAGTGGCATTAATAGGCGGTAAAAGGATGTGAAATTGGATATATATGATGTTAACATGTTAATGTTGTATATATGGGGAAAGTGACTCTTACAGGGTGCAAAGTGACTTTTAATATGATGAAAAGTGACTTATATGGTTGATTATAACTAAAATGTGGAACAAAATTCACCTGTTTGAAAGTGGAACTAATAGGTGGTAAAAGAATGTCAAATTGATGTATATGATGTTAACATGTTAATTATACATATAGATTGTGGAAAGTGACTCATATAGGATGCAAAATGACTCTAATATGGTGAAAAGTGACTTACATGGTTGATTAGAACCAAAATGTGGAACAAAATTCACCTGTATGAAAGTGGAACTAATAGGTGGTAAAGATCAAATTGGATGTATATGATGTGTAACATATTAATTATACATAGATTGTGGAAAGTGACTCATATAGGGTCAAAATGACTCTAACATGGTGAAAAGTGACTTACATGGTTAATTAGAACTAAAATGTGGACCAAATTGACTTGTATGAATGTGGCACTAAGAGGTTGTAAAAGGATTTCTAATGAATGTACATGATGTTAACATGTTAATTGTACCAATATATGATGCAAGTGACTCTTATAAGGTGCAAATTGACTATAATATGGTGAGAAATCACTTACATGATTGATTAGTGCCAAATGTGGCCCAAAATTGACTGTAGAAGGGGGTACCAGAGGTGGTAAAGATGTCTAATTGCATGTACATGATGTTAACATGTTAATTGTATAAATATGGTGGCAAGTGACTCTTATATGGTGTAAATTACTCTAATATGGTGAAAAGTGACTTACATGGTTGATTAGAGACCAAAATGTGGTACAAAAGTAATGTTGTATGAAAGTGGCATTAATACGGTAAAAGGATGTGAATTGGATGTATATGATGTTACATGTTAATTGTTGTATATATGGTGGAAAGTGACTCTTATAGTGTGCAAAGTGACTCTAATATGGTGAAAATGACTTACATGGTTGATTAGAGCCAAAATGTGGAACAAAATTCACCTGTATGAAATTGGAACTAATAGGTGGTGGCAAGTGACTCTTATAGGGTTCAAAGTGACTCTCATATTGTGAAAAGTGACATACATGGTTTATTAGAGCCAAAATGTGGTAAAAAATTAACTTGTATGAAAGTGGTGTTAATAGGCGGTAAAAGGATGTGAAATTGGATGTATATGATGTTAACATGGTAATTGTTGTATATATGGTGGAAAGTGGCTCTTATGGGTGCAAATTGACTCTAATATGGTGAAAAGTGACTTACATGTTGATTAGACCAAATATGGAACAAAATTCACATGTATGAAAGTAGAACTAATAGGTGGTAAAAGGATGTCAATTGGTTGTATATGATGTTAACATGTTAATTATACATATAGATTGTGGAAAGTGACTCATATAGGGTGCAAAATGACTCTAACATGGTGAAAAGTGACTTACATGGTTAATTAGAACTAACATGTGGACCAAATTGACTTGTATGAATGTGGCACTAGGAGTTGTAAAAGGATTTCTAATTGCATGTACATGATGTTAACATGTTATTGTACCATATATGATGGCAAGTGACTCTTATAAGGTGCAAATTGACTAATATGGTGAGAAGTCACTTACATGATTGATTAGTGCCAAATGTGGCCCAAAATTGACTTGTAGGAAAGGGGTACCAAGAGTGGTTAAGGACGTCTAATTGCATGTACATGATGTTAACATGTTAATTGTATCAATATATGGTGACAAAGTGACTCTTATATGGTTGCAAAGTGACTCTAATATGGTGAAAAGTGATTTACATGGTTGATTAGAGCCAAATGTGGTACAAATTAACTTGTATGAAAGTGGCATTAATAAGGTAAAAGGATGTGAAATTGGATATATATGATGTTAACATGTTAATTTTGTATATATGGTGGAAAGTGACTCTTACAGGGTGCAAAGTGACTTTTAATATGAAAAGTGACTTACATGGTTGATTATAACTAAAATGTGGAACAAAATTCACCTGTATGAAAGTGGAACTAATAGGTGGTAAAAGACAAATTGGATGTATATGATGTTAACATATTAATTATACATATAGATTGTGGAAAGTGACTCATATAGGGTGCAAAATGACTGTAACATTGTGAAAAGTGACTTACATGGTTAATTAGAACTAAAATGTGACCAAATTGACTTGTATGAATGTGGCACTAAGAGGTGTAAAAGGATTCCTAATTGCATGTACATGATGTTAACATGTTTATTGTACCAATATATATGGCAAGTGACTCTTATAAGTGCAAATTGACTATAATATGGTGAGATCACTTACATGATTGATTAGTGCCAAAATGTGGCCCAAAATTGACTTGTAGAAAGGGGGTACCAAGAAGTGGTTAAAGGATGTCTAATTGCATGTACATGATGTTACATGTTAATTGTATAAATTATGGTGGCAAGTGACTCTTATATGGTGTAAATTACTCTAATATGGTGAAAAGTGACTTACATGGTTGATTAGAGCCAAATGTGGTACAAAAGTAATTTGTATGAAATGGCATTAATAGGCGTAAAAGGATGAAATTGGATGTATATGATGTTACCATGTTAATTGTTGTATATATGGTGGAAAGTGACTCTTATAGTGTGCAAAGTGACTCTAATATGGTGAAAAATGACTTACATGGTTGATTAGAGCCAAAATGTGGAACAAAATTCACCTGTATGAAATTGGAACTAATAGGTGTGGCAAGTGACTCTTATAGGGTCAAAGTGACTCTCATATTGTGAAAAGTGACATACATGGTTGATTAGAGCCAAAATGTGGTAAAAAATTAACTTGTATGAAAGTGGTATTAATAGGCGGTAAAAGGATATGAAATTGGATGTATATGATTAACATGTTAATTGTTGTATATATGGTGGAAAGTGGCTCTTATAGGGTGCAAATTGACTCTAATATGGTGAAAAGTGACTTACATGGTTGATTAGGACCAAAATATGGAACAAAATTCACATGTATGAAAGTAGAACTAATAGGTGGTAAAAGGATGTCAAATTGGTTGTATATGATGTTAACATGTTAATTATACATATAGATTGTGGAAAGTGACTCATATAGGGTGCAAAATGACTCTAACATGGTGAAAAGTGACTTACATGGTTAATTAGAACTAACATGTGGACCAAAATTGACTTGTATGAATGTGGCACTAGGAGGTTGTAAAAGGATTTCTAATTGCATGTACATGATCTTAACATGTTAATTGTACCAATATATGATGGCAAGTGACTCTTATAAGGTGCAAATTGACTATAATGGTGAGAAGTCACTACATGATTGATTAGTGCCAAAATGTGGCCCAAAATTGACTTGTAGGAAAGGGGGTACCAAGAGGTGGTTAAAGGACGTCTAATTGCATGTACATGATGTTAACATGTTAATTGTATCAATATATGGTGACAAGTGACTCTATATGGTGCAAAGTGACTCTGATATGGTGAAAAGTGATTTACATGGTTGATTAGAGCCAAATGTGGTACAAAATTAACTTGTATGAAAGTGGCATTAATAGACGGTAAAAGGATGTGAAATTGGTATATATGATGTTAACATGTTAATTGTTGTATATATGGTGGAAAGTGACTCTTACAGGGTGCAAAGTGACTTTTAATATGATGAAAAGTGACTTACATGGTTGATTATAACTAAAATGTGGAACAAATTCACCTGTATGAAAGTGGAACTAATAGGTGGTAAAAGATCAAATTGGATGTATATGATGTTAACATATTAATTATACATATAGATTGTGGAAAGTGACTCATATAGGGTGCAAAATCACTGTAACATTGTGAAAAGTGACTTACATGGTTAATTAGAACTAAAATGTGGACCAAAATTGACTTGTATGAATGTGGCACTAGAGGTTGTAAAAGGATTCCTAATTGCATGTACATGATGTTAACATGTAATTGTACCAATATATGATGGCAAGTGACTCTTATAAGGTGCAAATTGACTATAATATGGTGAGAAATCACTTACATGATTGATTAGTGCCAAAATGTGGCCCAAAATGACTTGTAGGAAAGGGGTACCAAGAAGTGGTTAAAGGATGTCTAATTGCATGTACATGATGTTAACATGTTAATTGTATCAATATATGGTGGCAAGTGACTCTTAGGGCAAAGTGACTCTCATATTGTGGAAAGTGACATACATGGTTGAGAGCCAAAATGTGGTAAAAATTAACTTGTATGAAAGTGGTATTAATAGGCGGTAAAAGGATGTGAAATTGGATGTATATGATGTTAACATGTTAATTGTTGTATATATGGTGGAAAGTGGCTCTATAGGGTGCAAAGTGACTCTAATATGGTGAAAAGTGACTTACATGGTTGATTAGAACCAAAATGGAACAAAATTCACATGTATGATAAGGTGGTAAAAGGATGTCAAATTGTTGTATATGATGTTAACATGTTAATTATACATATAGATTGTGGAAAGTGACTCATATAGGGTGCAAAATGACTCTAACATGGTGAAAGTGACTTACATGGTTAATTAGAACTAACATGTGGACCAAAATTGACTTGTATGAATGTGGCACTAGGAGGTTGTAAAAGGATTTCTAATTGCATGTACATGATGTTAACATGTTAATTGTACCAATAATGATGGCAAGTGACTCTTATAAGGTGCAAATTGACTATAATATGGTGAGAAGTCACTTACATGATTGATTAGTGCCAAAATGTGGCCTAAAATTGACTTGTAGGAAAGGGGGTACCAAGAGGTGGTTAAAGGACGTCTAATTGCATGTACATGATGTTAACATGTTAATTGTATCAATATATGGTGACAAGTGACTCTTATATGGTGCAAGTGACTCTAATATGGTGAAAAGTGATTTACATGGTTATTAGAGCCAAATGTGGTACAAAATTAACTTGTATGAAAGTGGCATTAATAGGCGGTAAAAGGATGTGAAATTGGATATATGATGTTAACATGTTAATTGTTGTATATATGGTGGAAAGTGACTCTTACAGGGTGCAAAGTGACTTTTAATATGATGAAAAGTGACTTATATGGTTGATTATAACTAAAATGTGGAACAAATTCACCTGTTTGAAAGTGGAACTAATAGTGGTAAAAGAATGTCAAATTGGATGTATATGATGTTAACATGTTAATTATACATATAGATTGTGGAAAGTGACTCATATAGGATGCAAATGACTCTAATATGGTGAAAAGTGACTTACATGGTTGATTAGAACCAAAATGTGGAACAAAATTCACCTGTATGAAAGTGGAACTAATAGGTGGTAAAAGATCAATTGGATGTATATGATTAACATATTAATTATACATATAGATTGTGGAAAGTGACTCATATAGGGTGCAAAATGACTCTAACATGGTGAAAAGTGACTTACATGGTTAATTAGAACTAAAATGTGGACCAAAATTGACTTGTATGAATGTGGCACTAAGGTTGTAAAAGGATTTCTAATTGAATGTACATGATGTTCATGTTATTGTACCAATATGATGGCAAGTGACTCTTATAAGGTGCAAATGACTATAATAGGTGAGAATCACTTACATGATTGATTAGTGCCAAAATGTGGCCCAAAATTGACTTGTAGGAAAGGGGGTACCAAGAGGTGGTTAAGGATGTCTAATTGCATGTACATGATGTTAACATGTTAATTGTATAAATATATGGTGGCAAGTGACTCTTATATGGTGTAAATTACTCTAATATGGTGAAAAGTGACTTACATGGTTGATTAAGAGCCAAAATGTGGTACAAAAGTAATTTGTATGAAAGTGGCATTAATAGGCGGTAAAAGGATGTGAAATTGGATGTATAGATGTTACCATGTTAATTGTTGTATATATGGTGGAAATGACTCTTATAGTGCAAAGTGACTCTAATATGGTGAAAAATGACTTACATGGTTGATTAGAGCCAAAATGTGGAACAAAATTCACCTGTATGAAATTGGAACTAATAGGTGGTGGCAAGTGACTCTTATAGGTTCAAAGTGACTCTCAATTGAAATGACTACATGGTTGATTAGAGCCAAAATGTGGTAAAAATTAACTTGTATGAAAGTGGTGTTAGGCGGTAAAAGGATGTAAATTGGATGTATATGATGTTAACATGTAATTGTTGTATATATGGTGGAAAGTGGCTCTTATAGGGTGCAAATTGACTCTAATATGGTGAAAAGTGACTTACATGGTTGATTAGACCAAAAGTGGAACAAAATTCACATGTATGAAAGAACTAATAGGTGGTAAAAGGATGTCAAATTGGATGTATATGATGTTAACATGTTAATTATACATATAGATTGTGG
>NW_027419529.1:0-19770 GCF_009905375.1 Apium graveolens | reverse complement strand
TTCTTTCCATAATATGTCCCTATGGATTTATGAAATTGCATTCGCGTCCATTCGGGGTCGTCCGGGAGTGAATCGGAGCTGAAAGGAATGGAACTCGGTTTCCGGATAATCCTCGTAGGGGGTAGTACACGAGGTCTGGAGCAAAATTTGAGGCGGCCCGTTTTTTCGATTTCTTTCCATAATTTGTCCCTATGGATTTATGAAATTGCATTCGCGTCCATTCGGGGTCGTCCGGGAGTGAATCGGAGCTGAAATGAATGGAACTCGGTTTCCGGATAATCCTCGTAGGGGGTAGTACACGAGGTCTGGAGAAAAAATTGAGGCGGCCCGTTTTTTCGATTTCTTTCCATAATTTGTCCCTATGGATTTATGAAATTGCATTCGCGTCCATTCAGGGTCGTCCAGGAGTGAATCGGAGCTGAAAGGAATGGAACTCTGTTTCCGGATAATCCTCGTAGGGGGTAGTACACGAGGTCTGGAGCAAAAATTGAGGCGGCCCGTTTTTTCGATTTCTTTCCATAATTTGTCCCTATGGATTTATGAATTTGCATTCGCGTCCATTCAGGGTCGTCCGGGAGTGAATCGGAGCTGAAATGAATGGAACTCGGTTTCCGGATAATCCTCGTAGGGGGTAGTACACGAGGTCTGGAGCAAAAATTGAGGCGGCCCGTTTTTTCAATTTCTTTCCATAATATGTCCCTATGGATTTATGAAATTGCATTCGCGTCCATTCAGGGTCGTCCGGGAGTGAATCGGAGCTGAAAGGAATGGAACTCGGTTTCCGGATAATCCTCGTAGGGGGTAGTACACGAGGTCTGGAGCAAAAATTGAGGCAGCCCATTTTTTCAATTTCTTTCCATAATTTGTCCCTATGGATTTATGAAATTGCATTCGCGTCCATTCGGGGTCGTCCGGGAGTGAATCGGAGCTGAAAGGAATGGAACTCGGTTTCCGGATTATCCTCGTAGGGGGTAGTACACGAGGTCTGGAGCAAAAATTGAGGCGGCCCGTTTTTTCGATTTCTTTCCATAATTTGTCCCTATGGATTTATGAAATTGCATTCGCGTCCATTCGGGGTCGTCCGGGAGTGAATCGGAGCTGAAAGGAATGGAACTCGGTTTCCGGATAATCCTCGTAGGGGGTAGTACACGAGGTCTGGAGCAAAATTTGAGGCGGCCCGTTTTTTCGATTTCTTTCCATAATTTGTCCCTATGGATTTATGAAATTGCATTCGCGTCCATTCGGGGTCGTCCGGGAGTGAATCGGAGCTGAAAGGAATGGAACTCGGTTTCCGGATAATCCTCGTAGGGGGTAGTACACGAGGTCTGGAGCAAAATTTGAGGCGGCCCGTTTTTTCGATTTCTTTCCATAATTTGTCCCTATGGATTTATGAAATTGCATTCGCGTCCATTCGGGGTCGTCCGGGAGTGAATCGGAGCTGAAAGGATCGGAACTCGGTTTCCGGATAATCCTCGTAGGGGGTAGTACACGAGGTCTGGAGCAAAAATTGAGGCGGCCCGTTTTTTTGATTTCTTTCCATAATTTGTCCCTATGGATTTATGAAATTGCATTCGCGTCCATTCGGGGTCGTCCGGGAGTGAATCGGAGCTGAAAGGAATGGAACTCGGTTTCCGGATAATCCTCGTAGGGGGTTGATAGGGATAAATAAATTATGTTTATATAATTAAATATTGCATTAATTGTACAAACTGTGGGCTGCCAGGCCCAATAAAAAGATATATGATACTCAGACCAGAAAGGTTGAGCCTGATGGACCAGATCAGGTCTGATGAAATAAAAAAGGCCCAAAAGCCCTGATTATTAATTAATTTCGTAATTAATTAATAAGGGAGAAATCAGATGTTGAAAAGAGTCCCGATGAGGATATAAATCCTTAGAGATTAGCCTCAAGGGGACCTAAAAAGATAAGGAATCAGCTTCCTACTTCCTAGGACTCCTAAGTCTATCCTAATTCAGAAGCTTATCCACCAAGTCTCCTATACCAAGTCCAATTCGAGGACTCCCACATCTATATAAGGGGTCTCACCCCCACCAATCAGAACTACGTTTTTTGGCTTGATTCTCTAATTCACAGAGATACGTAGGCATCTCGTAAAGGCAGAATTGAGCTCCCGAATCTTAGTATTAAATACAGCAAGTAATAACCTTGATTTCTTATCCATAACATTTGGCGCCGTCTGTGGGAAAAACGCAACAACAACCATGGTGAGAACACGGAGAACAACCAGCACTCTGGAGGAGGGAACACCATCAGGGACAACCCAGGTGATTTCATCAACCGTGGAGGTTCCTCCCCATTCAACTTATGCATCTACTCGGGGGGAAGCCCAGACAGGGGCAACTCATCCTCAGCCACAAGGGACAACTCCCCCGATTATTCAAGGTACGAATCCTCAAGTTCAACAAATACATATACCTGTGAATTCTCGACCCGTTGGGTATGAATATTCAACTATTGTTACTACTAACCCCCCTTATGGGATGCCCCTTCACCCTGAGGTTGGAGGAAGTGGATATGCCGGGCGAAGCGAAGCACGAGGGCGGTCGCCCCCCTATATACGAGGTTTGGATCCTATCCCTGAGGATCGGGAATTTTCTGGTCCATACACTGAGAGAGACTCCAAATCTTCGGATGATGAAGTGGCCCCGAGAAGGAGGCGTCCTGGAAAAGAGCCAATGGCCGATGGAAGGCAACGCCCCCAAGGCACCCCAGGGGCGAATCCCCAAGAAGTGCAGGAAAAGATCAGGGCTCATGAGGCTGAAATCCAAAGGCTGAGACGTGATTTGGAGGCTCACCATGCCACCAGATCCAACATACCTCCTAGGGGGAGAAATCTTCCTCCTATCATAGACCTGGATGGTCCGGTAAGAAGAAGAGCTGCTGTCCCAAGAACTGATCCAAGCAATCTCCTTCCCCTTGGAGATCCTGATGATCCAACTCCACCCTTCACAGAAGAGATAATGAATGCCCATATCTCAAGAAAATTCAAGATGCCCACTATCAAAGCCTATGATGGCACGGGAGACCCCGCTAATCATGTTAGGACATTCTCTAATGCACTGCTGCTGCAACCCGTGAATGATGCTATAAAATGTCGGGCCTTCCCTCAAACCCTGTCGGGTATGGCTCAAAGATGGTACAATCGCCTACCCCCAAATTCTATTGGATCATTCAGAGAACTAAGTCAGGCTTTTATTAAGCAATTCATCAGTGGAAGAGTCCATGAGAAAAGTTCAGCATCTCTTATGAGTCTTGTGCAAGGAGCTAAGGAATCCTTAAGAGATTACCTGAATTGTTTTACAAAGGAGGCTTTAAAAGTCCCAGATCTTGATGATAAGGTAGCCATGATAGCATTGCAACAAGGAACTAGGGATGAGTTTTTTAAGATGTCTTTGGCCAAACGACCCCCTGAGAGCATGTTGCAGCTCCAAGAGAGGGCAGGGAAATATATCAAGGTTGAAGAAAGTATGAGGAAGACCGTAGTAAGTAATGAGCCCACTGGAGGCAAGAAACGAAAAACTGATTTGGAGTATATCGCTAAGGACAAATATCCTAGAACCGAACAAAACCCTGATTCAACCCCCAAGAAGGGAGGACCTGGGCAAAAGTTCACTGAATACGCTAAGCTGAATGCTCCCAGAAGTCAGATTTTGATGGAGATTGAGAAAGACAGAGATATTCGCTGGCCTAAGCCCTTGAAGGCTGATCCCGCCAAGCTAGATAGGGGCAAGTATTGCAGGTTTCACAAAGATGTTGGCCATGACACCGATGAGTGTAGGCAATTGAAAGATGAAATTGAGTTTTTGATTCGAAAAGGAAGATTGAATAAGTATACTGGAGATGGAGGGGACAGAAATAATAATGGAAGGAAGAACTTTGAAGATCGTAGGAGGGACCAAGATGATCAGGGGCGGAATCCCCAACCTAGAGGACCAGTTATAAACACCATTTATGGAGGGCCGAGACCTCAAGGGCCTGTGATAAACACGATCTTTGGAGGTCCAACTGCTGCTGGATTGTCCAAAAATTCCAGAAAGGCATATACTAGAGAGGTTATGCATATTGTTGGAGAAGCCCCGAAGAGGGCCAGGACAGAAGTAACATTGGCTTTTGATGATTCCGACCTAGAGGGTGTGAAGTTTCCCCATGACGACCCGCTGGTCATAACACCAATAATAGGAAATAGCCCGGTTAAGAGGGTCCTTGTGGATAATGGTGCTTCTGTGGATATCTTGCTCCACGACACCTTTCTAAGGATGGGGTATAACGACTCCCAGTTAACACCAACCGATATGCCGATATATGGATTTGCTGGAGTAGAATGTCCTGTGGAAGGGATAATCAAGTTGCCAACCACCATAGGTACGGAGCCAAGGCAAGCAACGCAGATGCTGGATTTCGTAGTGGTAAAGGCTAGTTCAACTTATAATGCTATCATGGGAAGAACAGGGATACATGCCTTCAAGGCAGTCCCCTCATCCTACCATTCAGTCATGAAGTTTCCCACCCGAAACGGGATTGGAGAAGAGAGAGGAGATCAAAAAATGGCTAGAAGCTGTTATGTGGCCTCTTTGAGGGCAGATGGAGTCGGGGGGCAGGTTCTTCCTATTGAAGATATGGATGTTCGAGAAAATGATGAGAATAGAGGAAGGCCAGCAGAAGAATTGGTTTCGGTTCCTTTAGATCCCAAGAATCCTGAGAGGATGACTTTCATTGGAGCCACATTAGAGGAGCCCCTTAGAGGGAAGTTAGTGAAATTTTTGCAAGAAAATAGCGATGTGTTTGCATGGTCAGCAGCTGATATGCCAGGCATAGACCCGGAGGTAATTACTCACAAGCTAAACGTGGATCCAAGTCGGAAGACAGTGAAACAAAAGAAAAGAAATTTTGCCCCGGAAAGACAAGAGGCTATAAAGCAGGAAGTGGAAAAGCTCTTAGAGGCTGGTTTCATTGAGGAGATTCAATTTCCGGAGTGGTTAGCAAACCCTGTAATGGTGAAGAAGGCTAATGGAAAGTGGAGGATGTGTATAGACTTCACCGATCTGAATGATGCATGCCCCAAAGACTGTTTTCCGCTGCCTAGAATTGATACTTTGATTGATGCCACCGCTGGACATGAGATGCTGAGTTTCATGGATGGGTTTAGCGGATACAACCAGATCAAAATGCATAAGGATGACATTCCAAAGGTATCATTTATCACTGACTTTGGTGTTTATTGTTATCTTGTTATGGCGTTTGGTCTCAAGAATGCAGGAGCCACCTATCAAAGGTTGGTGAATAAAATTTTTAAGGATCTTATTGGGAAGACTATGGAAGTCTATGTTGATGACATGCTAGTCAAGAGTCTAGTAAAGACTGATCATATAACCCATTTGAGGGAAGCTTTTGAGGTCCTGAGGTACCACAAGATGATGTTGAATCCCACGAAGTGTGCTTTCGGAGTAGGATCTGGAAAATTCTTGGGATTGATGGTCTCAAAGAGGGGAATTGAGGCTAACCCCGATAAAATAAAGGCAATCCTGGACATGGAACCCCCAAAAACTGTCAAGGATGTTCAGAAACTCAAAGGAAGGGTTGCTGCGCTAGGACGATTCATCTCCAAGTCAGGAGACAAGTGCTTGTCATTCTTCAAGTCATTAAAGAACATTAAAGACTTTGTATGGAGTGAGGAAAATCAGAAGGCATTTGAAGAGTTAAAGAAGTATATGGGCCAGGCCCCGTTGTTGGCCAAGCCAGTTCTGGGTGAAGTTTTATTCTTGTACTTGGCTGTTTCAGAAAGCGCCTTGAGCGCGGTGTTGGTTAAGGAGGAACTGAAAGTCCAGAAACCCGTATACTATGTCAGCAAAATTTTGCATGGTGCTGAGTTGAATTATTCAGCCATTGAGAAATTCGCTTTAGCCTTGGTGATGGCTTCAAGAAAGCTGCGTCCTTATTTTCAAGCTCACCAAATTGAAGTGCTAACAAATCAGCCACTGAGAAATATCATTCACAGTCCCAAGGCAAGTGGGAGACTAATTAAGTGGGCAATAGAGTTGGGAGAGTTCGATCTCAAGTATAAGCCACGTATGGCCATAAAAGCCCAGGCACTAGCTGACTTCGTGGTGGAATGTACCATACCCAACCAAGAAGTCGGGGGGCAGGAAGATACCACACCTCAAGACAAGGGAGTCGACAATGGGGACAAGGAGAAAGAATATTGGGTTCTCTATTTTGATGGAGCATCAAAAATAAATTCCAGTGGAGCAGGGTTGGTTTTGCAAAGCCCTGATGGATTCTTAATTGAGTATGCCATGAAGCTAGACTTCCCAACCACAAACAATGAGGCAGAGTATGAAGCCCTGATTGCTGGCCTTGGTCTAGCTGGGACACTTAGAGTCAAAAACTTAAAGGTCCGTGGGGACTCGAAGTTGATCATATCCCAGGTAAAGGGAGAATTTGAAGCAAGGGATGATACGATGGCAAAGTATGTTCGCCTAGTAAGGGCTGTGATGACCCAATTTAATGAATGCCATGTTGAACACATTCCAAGGGAAGAAAATGCTAAAGCAGATGCGCTATCAAAGTTTGCTTCATCTGAGATTGAAGAAAGTTCAGGAAGTGTGTACTTCCGTGTTTTGAAGACACGAAGCATAGATGTTAAGCTTGTGGCTCCCGTAGGCTTGGGGACGTCATGGATTGATCCCATCAAGGCTCACATTCAGACCGGTTGGTTGCCAAGCGATACAATTGAGGCACGGAAGTTAACTGTTCGAGCACTAAGGTACTCTTTGATAGATGGGATTCTATATAAAAGATCTTTCGTGGTTCCTTACTTGAGGTGTCTCAGGCCCGATGAGGCACGCTTGGCTCTTGAGGAAGTGCATGAAGGCATTTGTGGGCAACACTTGGGGGGCAGGGCCTTGGCTCATAAGATAACTCGTTTAGGCTTCTATTGGCCAGAAATGATGGCTGATGCCAAAGAATATGTAAAGAAGTGTGATCGTTGTCAGAAGCATGCACCAGTCGCCAGACAACCCCCCGAGATGCTGACCTCTATCAACTCACCTATTCCCTTTGCTATGTGGGGGATGGATATTCTAGGGCCTTTTCCTATGGCCACAGCACAAAGGAAGTTTCTGATTGTAGCCATTGATTATTTCACCAAGTGGATCGAAGCCAAACCTTTGGCCAAAATCACAACTAAGCAGGTTGCACAATTCCTGTGGGAAAACATTATGTGCCGATATGGAATTCCCCGTATCCTCGTCACTGACAATGGAACGCAATTCAACAATGAGGAATTCAAGAAGTATTGTGAAGAAAATGAAATTGAGTTACGATTCACCTCTGTGGCTCACCCGCAAGCCAATGGGCAAGCGGAAGTAGCAAATCGGATAATCCTGGATGGACTAAAGAAGAGGATCGAAAAGTCGAGAAATAATTGGGTAGATGAGATACTTCCCATATTATGGGCTTATAGGACTACTTGTAGAGTCACGACAGATGCAACTCCTTTCATGTTGGCATATGGGGCGGAAGCAGTAGTTCCTGTGGAGATATCACATTCCTCTCCAAGGATTCAGGCTTTCGATGAGAAAGAAAATGAGGAAGGGCAGAGATTAGCCCTGGATTTAATTGATGAAGTGCGAGATAAAGCACATGCAAAGATAGTAGAATATCAGAAAAAAGCTTCATTCTACTACAACTTAAGGGTTAAAGAAAGGTTTTTAAACAAGGCGATCTAGTCTTGAGGAAGATAGAAGCATCTGGTGTAGGACAAAAAGGGAAGCTTGCCCCAAATTGGGAAGGGCCGTACAGAGTCAAGAGTGTTCAAGGTAGAGGAACCTACAAGCTCGAGACTATGGATGGTTTTGAAGTCCCGAGGACCTGGCACGCACAAAACCTGAAGGTTTACTACGTGTAAGATAGGCGAAGTACGATTCTCACTTGTCATTGTGACAAGTAGGTTTAAAAGCACCTGGAAGCTTTGCTTGCATAGGATTTTATATTCCAGTAGAATTTACATTGTCTAGTTATTATTGATTAGGGTCGAACCCATGCTATGTAAGGTTTTGAAAAACCAGACTTCAAACTGAAGAAATCGAAATTATTTCAACCTATGGATGTTTGAGTTGTGATAACGCTGGTGTGGCCAATTAGTTCAAGCTTGAATGCATATTAAAGTATCAGAAAGATAAAGGAGAAAAATGCGAATAATGAAAGAAGCATATAAAATAACCCCGGAGGGTAATAAGATCTGATACAAACAAAAGTCCAGACATAAATTAAGGGTCAAATTACAGAATAGAAAAACTACTCCTCCATATGGGAGCCTTCATTCTCTTTCTCCTTATCAGCGCCTTCAGCGTCCTTCGCAGGAGAAGCGGGAGGAGAAGCAGTGTTAGGATCCAAGATGCGATCATCTGGCTGAGGGGAGTTAAAGAGGGCATCTATGCTGTCCTCCGACTCAGCCTGCTCAGGACTTATAAAGTCCTTAGGGTCGACTAAGCCCGGGTACTTCTCAGAAACCGCCTTCACGGCCGCGTCCCATCCCTGAGTAAACTGTAGGGAATAAAGACCATCATCATGAATCTCCATGAGATTCTTAAACTTGTCAGAATCCATGTAGTCATCGATGAGCTTATCCTTATCGCTCCTAAGTTTCACCAGCTCGGAATGAGCCTGAGCCAGCTCCTCTTTCTTCGTGTCCAGCTTCTTCTCCAGGACCTTGGCTCTCTCCTCCCATTTCTTCATCTCTTTCTCAAACCCATCTGAGTTACCCTTCCAGGACCTAGCCTGATGGAGGGCCGCCTGGAAGTAGGTATTACTCTGCAAAGAAATATGTATGAGTTAGCACAAGTTCTTTGGAATACAAGAAAGTTGGGATTCAAAGAAGAAGAGAAAGAAAATTACCGCAGCTTGGGCTTGAGAACCCAGAAGCTCAATAGTCTCAATATCACTCCCCGTAACAATGTCAGTAAAGTCATGGGGAGTGACGGAGTGATAAGACCAATCTTTAGCGTGTTTGGTGGATCCAACCACCGTATCGCTCCTCCTGAAGCCCCAGTTAGGCCTGAAGGAATGTGCCTTAAGTGGAGGATCCACATCGTCCCCCAGCTCGACCACCGGGACGTGGGGCTTAAGAAA
Organism: Apium graveolens; assembly: GCF_009905375.1. Classification (NCBI taxonomy): domain Eukaryota; kingdom Viridiplantae; phylum Streptophyta; class Magnoliopsida; order Apiales; family Apiaceae; genus Apium; species Apium graveolens. The sequence continues at coordinate 10,619 of NW_027419529.1, read as the reverse complement.
AGAAGGACCGTCAGGTTTGCTCCTAGGGTCCCTGTTTAGCTTGGCCCTTTTCTGACGGCCTGACTCCCCCTCCTTAGGCCTGTTAACATTATTGATGGCCTCGCAAGCTGAAAGGAAAAGTAGAAGGAACATTAAAATCCAGAAAAAAAGAAAAAGTGCGATTAAAGAGAAGGAAAAATAATTACGCAGGTATAAATTTACCCTTATCACTGGCCTGGGAGAGACCAACTTTCTTCAAGGAAAACTCCTCTAAAAGGGTCCAGGTATCCGTTTTCCCATCATCTGAAATTAAGGCCTGGTAGGCCACCTCCTCCTCATCAGTCAATCTGATACTACCAGGACTACCATCTGATACCTTGCAAAATGGTCTACGGAAGAGTGTGGCCCAATCACCCCCAGCCCAGGTCAGCCTCACAAACTCATCCCTCCATTTAGGATTGTTCTCGACTATAGAGTTACTATCAAAGATATGGGGAACTTTGGGTCGTTGGCGAATTAAAACCCATCCCGGTTGACTCATGGAGCTATTATAGAATTGGAAAACTTTCCTAAAGACAGCTACGGAAAGAGGGAAGTTGTTCCTGAGACAAAGGACCATAAAACAGATAATATTCCTCCAGGCGTTGGGAGGGAGTTGACAAGGGTTGATTTGTACATCGGCTAATAAACGAGGAATAAATTCGTGGAATGGGAACCTAAGACCTGCGGTCAGGGCTCCTCGATAAATGAACAGGGTATCCCCCTCCCAATTACAAGTCCTATCCCCAGGGGCGGCTGGAGTGATCCTAAGGTGGGGTGGAAGTCTGTACAGGGTGTTCATAGATTCTATTCTACCATCTAACTCATGAAAAGTGTTACCATGATTATACGAATCTAACTCAGATAGAGAAGGATATTCATCACCTCTCGAGTTAATCATGTCAATGAGAGAAGTATATGGAGATTGAATTTGAATGTTTGTACCTCTCTTAGAGACATTCATCTTCTGCAAACGAGCCAAGTCGCGGTCCGCCATTGATGTGCTTCGTTTAAAAGCTTGAAACCCAGAAATGCTTGAAAAACGGTGGAAGCTACGGTGGCTGTGAGCTCGCCGGAAATCGCCTACTCAAAGGGAGAACTCTAGAGAAGTTTATGGGAGAAAATGAGAAATGAGTAGTGAAGTGAGGATCCTCACTTCACACTACACTTATATAGGCGAAAAACTCGGAATACGAGGCGTTTCTAGGCCCATTCAGACAGGCCCAACCTAAAGGCCCGTCTACAAGAATTATCAGGAACAATCTAGAAGCTCCTGTGGAATTTAAAAAGTCAAGAATCGACCAGAACCTTAATATGGTTCGATCAGAGTCCTGATCGATGCAAAAGAGAGTCCTGATCGATATCTTATTCGAGCAGGAGGGAAGAAATCCCCTAAGTTCGATCAGAGTCCTGATCGATGCAAAAGAGAGTCCTGATCGATATCTTATTCGAGCAGGAGGGAAGAAATTCCCTAAGTTCGATCAGAGTCCTGATCGATGCAAAAGAGAGTCCTGATCGATATCTTATTCGAACAGGAGGGTAGAAATCCCCTAAGATCGATCAGAGTCCTGATCGACGCAAAAAGGATCCTGATCGATAACTCATTCGAACAGAAGGGAAGAAATCCCATAAGTTCGATCAGAGTCCTGATCGATCCGGAAAAGATCCTGACCGATTCCTCAGTCGAGCAAGAAGGAAGAAAAACGTTAAGATCGATCAGAGTCCTGATCGACATAGAAGAAAGTTCTGATCGATATGCTATTCGATCAGACTGGTCAAAAGTCACTTAATTCGATCAGAGTCCTGATCGAAATCGATCAGGAATTTCGTCGACCAGAGTATAAGATCCTGAGCTAATTCGATCAGGAATCCTGATCGAAATCGATCAGGAATTTCGTCGACCAGAGTGTAAGATCCTGAGCTAAATCGATCAGGAATCCTGATCGATTTGGTTGCATCCTGATCGATTTGGATGCATCCTGATCGATTTTGGCTGCATCCTGGTCGATTTAGCATGCATTCTGATCCATTTTAAGCCAGAAATTTAGGGATAAATCCCAGAAGTAAGGGAAAAATCCAGAAAAATACGGAAATTCCTTAAATATTTTCTGAAAAGTGTCGTATTTTCAGAAATAGGGGAAAAAATCCAGAAATTAAAGGATAAAATCCCAGAAATTAAGGGAAAAATCCAGAAATTAAGGGAAAAATCCAGAAAAATTAGGATAAATCCCAGAAATTAAGGGAAAAAATCCAGAAAAATTAGGATAAATCCCAGAAATTAAGGGAAAAATCCAGAAAAATTAGGATAAATCCCAGAAATTAAGGGAAAATCCAGAAAAATTAGGATAAATCCCAGAAATTAAGGGAAAATCCAGAAAAATTAGGATAAATCCCAGAAATTAAGGGAAAAATCCAGAAATTAAGGGAAAAATCCCGGAAATAAGGGAAAAATTCCTGGAAATTAAGATAATTCCTGAATAAAAGGAAAAATTCGTTGTGAATGTGTAGGTCGCTCCACACTTTACGGAAAAACGAAACCCTGTAAGGGAACAAATAGACTTAACTTCTGCGAAACCTAATCAATGTTTCCCAAAAGTTGGGGGGCAAATGATAGGGATAAATAAATTATGTTTATATAATTAAATATTGCATTAATTGTACAAACTGTGGGCTGCCAGGCCCAATAAAAAGATATATGATACTCAGACCAGAAAGGTTGAGCCTGATGGACCAGATCAGGTCTGATGAAATAAAAAAGGCCCAAAAGCCCTGATTATTAATTAATTTCGTAATTAATTAATAAGGGAGAAATCAGATGTTGAAAAGAGTCCCGATGAGGATATAAATCCTTAGAGATTAGCCTCAAGGGGACCTAAAAAGATAAGGAATCAGCTTCCTACTTCCTAGGACTCCTAAGTCTATCCTAATTCAGAAGCTTATCCACCAAGTCTCCTATACCAAGTCCAATTCGAGGACTCCCACATCTATATAAGGGGTCTCACCCCCACCAATCAGAACTACGTTTTTTGGCTTGATTCTCTAATTCACAGAGATACGTAGGCATCTCGTAAAGGCAGAATTAAGCTACGAAACACGAGAGCAGCCATTAAAGGCCTTGAGCTCCCGAATCTTAGTATTAAATACAGCAAGTAATAACCTTGATTTCTTATCCATAACAGGGGTAGTACACGAGGTCTGGAGCAAAATTTGAGGTGACCCATTTTTTCAATTTCTTTCCATAATTTGTCCCTATGGATTTATGAAATTGCATTCACGTCCATTCGGGGTCCTCCGGGAGTGAATCGGAGCTGAAAGGAATGGAACTCGGTTTCCGGATAATCCTCGTAGGGGGTAGTATACGAGGTCTGGAGCAAAAATTGAGGCGGCCCGTTTTTTCGATCTCTTTCCATAATTTGTCCCTATGGATTTATGAAATTGCATTTGCGTCCATTCGGGGTCATCCGGGAGTGAATCGGAGCTGAAAGGAATGGAACTCGGTTTCCGGATAATCCTCGTAGGGGGTAGTACACGAGGTCTGGAGCAAAAATTGAGGCAGCCCGTTTTTTCGATTTCTTTCCATAATTTGTCCCTATGGATTTATGAAATTGCATTCGCGTCCATTCAGGGTCGTCCGGGAGTGAATCGGAGCTGAAAGGAATGGAACTCGGTTTCCGGATAATCCTCGTAGGGGGTAGTACATGAGGTCTGGAGCAAAAATTGAGGCGGCCCATTTTTTCAATTTCTTTCCATAATTTGTCCCTATGGATTTATGAAATTGCATTCACGTCCATTCGGGGTCGTCCGGGAGTGAATCGGAGCTGAAAGGAATGGAACTCGGTTTCTGGATTATCCTCGTAGGGGGTAGTACACGAGGTCTGGAGCAAAATTTGAGGCGGCCCGTTTTTTTGATTTCTTTCCATAATTTGTCCCTATGGATTTATGAAATTGCATTCGCGTCCATTCGGGGTCGTCCGGGAGTGAATCGGAGCTGAAAGGAATGGAACTCGGTTTCCGGATAATCCTCGTAGGGGGTAGTACACGAGGTCTGGAGCAAAAATTGAGGCGGCCCGTTTTTTTGATTTCTTTCCATAATTTGTCCCTATGGATTTATGAAATTGCATTCGCGTCCATTCAGGGTCGTCCAGGAGTGAATCGGAGCTGAAAGGAATGGAACTCGGTTTCCGGATAATCCTCGTAGGGGGTAGTACACGAGGTCTGGAGCAAAAATTGAGGCGGCCCTTTTTTTCGATTTCTTTCCATAATTTGTCCCTATGGATTTATGAAATTGCATTCGCGTCCATTCAGGGTCGTCCGGGAGTGAATCGGAGCTGAAAGGAATGGAACTCAGTTTCCGGATAATCCTCGTAGGGGGTAGTACACGAGGTCTGGAGCAAAAATTGAGGCGGCCCGTTTTTTCAATTTCTTTCCATAATATGTCCCTATGGATTTATGAAATTGCATTTGCGTCCATTCAGGGTCGTCCAGGAGTGAATCGGAGCTGAAAGGAATGGAACTCGGTTTTCGGATAATCCTCGTAGGGGGTAGTACACGAGGTCTGGAGCAAAAATTGAGGCAGCCCATTTTTTCAATTTCTTTCCATAATTTGTCCCTATGGATTTATGAAATTGCATTCGCGTCCATTCAGGGTCGTCCGGGAGTGAATCGGAGCTGAAAGGAATGGAACTCGGTTTCCGGATAATCCTCGTAGGGGGTAGTACACGAGGTCTGGAGCAAAATTTGAGGTGACCCATTTTTTCAATTTCTTTCCATAATTTGTCCCTATGGATTTATGAAATTGCATTCACGTCCATTCGGGGTCCTCCGGGAGTGAATCGGAGCTGAAAGGAATGGAACTTGGTTTCCGGATAATCCTCGTAGGGGGTAGTATACGAGGTCTGGAGCAAAAATTGAGGCGGCCCGTTTTTTCGATCTCTTTCCATAATTTGTCCCTATGGATTTATGAAATTGCATTTGCGTCCATTCGGGGTCATCCGGGAGTGAATCGGAGCTGAAAGGAATGGAACTCGGTTTCCGGATAATCCTCGTAGGGGGTAGTACACGAGGTCTGGAGCAAAAATTGAGGCAGCCCGTTTTTTCGATTTCTTTCCATAATTTGTCCCTATGGATTTATGAAATTGCATTCGCGTCCATTCAGGGTCGTTCGGGAGTGAATCGGAGCTGAAAGGAATGGAACTCGGTTTCCGGATAATCCTCGTAGGGGGTAGTACACGAGGTCTGGAGCAAAAATTGAGGCGGCCCATTTTTTCGATTTCTTTCCATAATTTGTCCCTATGGATTTATGAAATTGCATTCGCGTCCATTCGGGGTCGTCCGGGAGTGAATCGGAGCTGAAAGGAATGGAACTCGGTTTCTGGATTATCCTCGTAGGGGGTAGTACACGAGGTCTGGAGCAAAATTTGAGGCGGCCCATTTTTTTGATTTCTTTCCATAATTTGTCCCTATGGATTTATGAAATTGCATTCACGTCCATTCGGGGTCCTCCGGGAGTGAATCGGAGCTGAAAGGAATGGAACTCGGTTTCCGGATAATCCTCGTAGGGGGTAGTATACGAGGTCTGGAGCAAAAATTGAGGCGGCCCGTTTTTTCGATCTCTTTCCATAATTTGTCCCTATGGATTTATGAAATTGCATTTGCGTCCATTCGGGGTCATCCGGGAGTGAATCGGAGCTGAAAGGAATGGAACTCGGTTTCCGGATAATCCTCGTAGGGGGTAGTACACGAGGTCTGGAGCAAAAATTGAGGCAGCCCGTTTTTTTCGATTTCTTTCCATAATTTGTCCCTATGGATTTATGAAATTGCATTCGCGTCCATTCAGGGTCGTCCGGGAGTGAATCGGAGCTGAAAGGAATGGAACTCGGTTTCCGGATAATCCTCGTAGGGGGTAGTACATGAGGTCTGGAGCAAAAATTGAGGCGGCCCATTTTTTCGATTTCTTTCCATAATTTGTCCCTATGGATTTATGAAATTGCATTCACGTCCATTCGGGGTCGTCCGGGAGTGAATCGGAGCTGAAAGGAATGGAACTCGGTTTCTGGATAATCCTCGTAGGGGGTAGTACACGAGGTCTGGAGCAAAATTTGAGGCGACCCGTTTTTTTGATTTCTTTCCATAATTTGTCCCTATGGATTTATGAAATTGCATTCGCGTCCATTCGGGGTCGTCCGGGAGTGAATCGGAGCTGAAAGGAATGGAACTCGGTTTCCGGATAATCCTCGTAGGGGGTAGTACACGAGGTCTGGAGCAAAAATTGAGGCGGCCCGTTTTTTCGATTTCTTTCCATAATTTGTCCCTATGGATTTATGAAATTGCATTCGCGTCCATTCAGGGTCGTCCAGGAGTGAATCGGAGCTGAAAGGAATGGAACTCGGTTTCCGGATAATCCTCGTAGGGGGTAGTACACGAGGTCTGGAGCAAAAATTGAGGCGGCCCTTTTTTTCGATTTCTTTCCATAATTTGTCCCTATGGATTTATGAAATTGCATTCGCGTCCATTCAGGGTCGTCCGGGAGTGAATCGGAGCTGAAAGGAATGGAACTCAGTTTCCGGATAATCCTCGTAGGGGGTAGTACACGAGGTCTGGAGCAAAAATTGAGGCGGCCCGTTTTTTCAATTTCTTTCCATAATATGTCCCTATGGATTTATGAAATTGCATTCGCGTCCATTCAGGGTCGTCCAGGAGTGAATCGGAGCTGAAAGGAATGGAACTCGGTTTCCGGATAATCCTCGTAGGGGGTAGTACACGAGGTCTGGAGCAAAAATTGAGGCAACCCATTTTTTCAATTTCTTTCCATAATTTGTCCCTATGGATTTATGAAATTGCATTCGCGTCCATTCGGGGTCGTCCGGGAGTGAATCGGAGCTGAAAGGAATGGAACTCGGTTTCCGGATAATCCTCGTAGGGGGTAGTACACGAGGTCTGGAGCAAAATTTGAGGTGACCCATTTTTTCAATTTCTTTCCATAATTTGTCCCTATGGATTTATGAAATTGCATTCACGTCCATTCGGGGTCCTCCGGGAGTGAATCGGAGCTGAAAGGAATGGAACTCGGTTTCCGGATAATCCTCGTAGGGGGTAGTATACGAGGTCTGGAGCAAAAATTGAGGCGGCCCGTTTTTTCGATCTCTTTCCATAATTTGTCCCTATGGATTTATGAAATTGCATTTGCGTCCATTCGGGGTCATCCGGGAGTGAATCGGAGCTGAAAGGAATGGAACTCGGTTTCCGGATAATCCTCGTAGGGGGTAGTACACGAGGTCTGGAGCAAAAATTGAGGCAGCCCGTTTTTTTCGATTTCTTTCCATAATTTGTCCCTATGGATTTATGAAATTGCATTCGCGTCCATTCAGGGTCGTTCGGGAGTGAATCGGAGCTGAAAGGAATGGAACTCGGTTTCCGGATAATCCTCGTAGGGGGTAGTACACGAGGTCTGGAGCAAAAATTGAGGCGGCCCATTTTTTCGATTTCTTTCCATAATTTGTCCCTATGGATTTATGAAATTGCATTCGCGTCCATTCGGGGTCGTCCGGGAGTGAATCGGAGCTGAAAGGAATGGAACTCGGTTTCTGGATTATCCTCGTAGGGGGTAGTACACGAGGTCTGGAGCAAAATTTGAGGCGGCCCATTTTTTTGATTTCTTTCCATAATTTGTCCCTATGGATTTATGAAATTGCATTCGCGTCCATTCGGGGTCATCCGGGAGTGAATCGGAGCTGAAAGGAATGGAACTCGGTTTCCGGATAATCCTCGTAGGGGGTAGTACACGAGGTCTGGAGCAAAAATTGAGGCAGCCCGTTTTTTCGATTTCTTTCCATAATTTGTCCCTATGGATTTATGAAATTGCATTCGCGTCCATTCAGGGTCGTCCGGGAGTGAATCGGAGCTGAAAGGAATGGAACTCGGTTTCCGGATAATCCTCGTAGGGGGTAGTACACGAGGTCTGGAGCAAAAATTGAGGCGGCCCATTTTTTCGATTTCTTTCCATAATTTGTCCCTATGGATTTATGAAATTGCATTCACGTCCATTCGGGGTCGTCCGGGAGTGAATCGGAGCTGAAAGGAATGGAACTCGGTTTCTGGATTATCCTCGTAGGGGGTAGTACACGAGGTCTGGAGCAAAATTTGAGGCGGCCCGTTTTTTTGATTTCTTTCCATAATTTGTCCCTATGGATTTATGAAATTGCATTCGCGTCCATTCGGGGTCGTCCGGGAGTGAATCGGAGCTGAAAGGAATGGAACTCGGTTTCCGGATAATCCTCGTAGGGGGTAGTACACGAGGTCTGGAGCAAAAATTGAGGCGGCCCGTTTTTTCGATTTCTTTCCATAATTTGTCCCTATGGATTTATGAAATTGCATTCGCGTCCATTCAGGGTCGTCCAGGAGTGAATCGGAGCTGAAAGGAATGGAACTCGGTTTCCCGGATAATCCTCGTAGGGGGTAGTACACGAGGTCTGGAGCAAAAATTAAGGCGGCCCTTTTTTTCGATTTCTTTCCATAATTTGTCCCTATGGATTTATGAAATTGCATTCGCGTCCATTCAGGGTCGTCCGGGAGTGAATCGGAGCTGAAAGGAATGGAACTCAGTTTCCGGATAATCCTCGTAGGGGGTAGTACACGAGGTCTGGAGCAAAAATTGAGGCGGCCCGTTTTTCAATTTTTTCCATAATATGTCCCTATGGATTTATGAAATTGCATTCGCGTCCATTCAGGGTCGTCCAGGAGTGAATCGGAGCTGAAAGGAATGGAACTCGGTTTCCGGATAATCCTCGTAGGGGGTAGTACACGAGGTCTGGAGCAAAAATTGAGGCAGCCCATTTTTCAATTTCTTTCCATAATTTGTCCCTATGGATTATGAAATTGCATTCGCGTCCATTCGGGGTCGTCCGGGAGTGAATCGGAGCTGAAAGGAATGGAACTTGGTTTCCGGATAATCCTCGTAGGGGGTAGTACACGAGGTCTGGAGCAAAAATTTGAGGTGACCCATTTTTTTCAATTTCTTTCCATAATTTGTCCCTATGGATTTATGAAATTGCATTCACGTCCATTCGGGGTCCTCCGGGAGTGAATCGGAGCTGAAAGGAATGGAACTTGGTTTCCGGATAATCCTCGTAGGGGGTAGTATACGAGGTCTGGAGCAAAAATTGAGGCGGCCCGTTTTTTTTCGATCTCTTTCCATAATTTGTCCCTATGGATTTATGAAATTGCATTGCGTCCATTCGGGGTCATCGGGAGTGAATCGGAGCTGAAAGGAATGGAACTCGGTTTCCGGATAATCCTCGTAGGGGGTAGTACACGAGGTCTGGAGCAAAAATTGAGGCAGGCCCGTTTTTTCGATTTCTTTCCATAATTTGTCCCTATGGATTTATGAAATTGCATTCGCGTCCATTCAGGGTCGTTCGGGAGTGAATCGGAGCTGAAAGGAATGGAACTCGGTTTTCCGGATAATCCTCGTAGGGGGTAGTACACGAGGTCTGGAGCAAAAATTGAGGCGGCCCAGTTTTTCGATTTCTTTCCATAATTTGTCCCTATGGATTTATGAAATTGCATTCGCGTCCATTCGGGGTCGTCCGGGAGTGAATCGGAGCTGAAAGGAATGGAACTCGGTTTCCGGATTAATCCTCGTAGGGGGTAGTACACGAGGTCTGGAGCAAAAATTGAGGCGGCCCGTTTTTTTCGATTTCTTTCCATAATTTGTCCCTATGGATTTATGAAATTGCATTCGCGTCCATTCAGGGTCGTCCAGGAGTGAATCGGAGCTGAAAGGAATGGAACTCGGTTTCCGGATAATCCTCGTAGGGGGTAGTACACGAGGTCTGGAGCAAAAATTGAGGCGGCCCTTTTTTTCGATTTCTTTCCATAATTTGTCCCTATGGATTTATGAAATTGCATTCGCGTCCATTCAGGGTCGTCCGGGAGTGAATCGGAGCTGAAAGGAATGGAACTCAGTTTCCGGATAATCCTCGTAGGGGGGAGTACACGAGGTCTGGAGCAAAAATTGAGGCGGCCCGTTTTTTCAATTTCTTTCCATAATATGTCCCTATGGATTTATGAAATTGCATTCGCGTCCATTCAGGGGTCGTCCGGGGAGTGAATCGGAGCTGAAAGGAATGGAACTCGTTTCCGGATTAATCCCGGTAGGGGGTAGTACACGAGGTCTGGAGCAAAAATTGAGGCGCCCTTTTTTCGATTTTCTTTCCATAAATTTGTCCCTATGGATTTATGAAATTGCATTCGCGTCCATTCGGGGTCGTCCGGGAGTGAATCGGAGCTGAAAGGAATGGAACTCGTTTCCGGATAATCCTCGTAGGGGGTAGTACACGAGTCTGGAGCAAAAATTTGAGGCGGCCCGGTATTTTTTCGATTTCTTTCCATATTTGTCCCTATGGATTTATGAAATTGCATTCGCGTCCATTCAGGGGTCGGCCGGGATGTGAATCGGAGCTGAAAGGAATGGAACTCGAGTTTCCGGATAATCCTCGTAGGGGGTAGTACACGAGGTCTGGAGCAAAAATTGAGGCGGCCCGTTTTTTCGATTTCTTTCCATAATTTGTCCCTATGGATTGATGAATTAATCGCGTCTCATT